>NC_043005.1:49455384-49467884 GCF_006345805.1 Octopus sinensis | reverse complement strand
AATTTGTCTGGTATTATGACTTCCCTTAAAGCAGAAAATAATAATAATAATAATAATAATAATAATAATAATAATAATAATAATAATAATAATAATGATGATGATGATGATGATGATAAGCAGAATCCTTGTCTGACACCAGATCGATCCCAAAATCTAATCAGTTCATGCCAGTCGCAAGGCCAGACATCCCTAAAAGTTTCATCCAAATCCATCCAGCAGTTCTTGAAATATCTTGTCTATAGTCAAACAAACAAACACAACTGAAAACAATACTTTTACCTTTGCTAAGGCAGAGGTAATAATAACGGTTTCAAATTTTACCACAAGGGCAGCAGTTTTATGGGGGAGGGGATGAGTTGATCACATTAACCCCAGTGTTCAACTGGTACTTATTTTATTAACCCCAAAAGGATGAAAGGCAAAGTTGACCTCAGTGGAATTTGAATTCAGATTGTAATGATAGATGAAACAACACTAAGCATTTTGCCTGGTGTGCTAACAATTCTACCAGCTCACTGCCTTAATAATACTATTGCTACTACTACTAATAATAATAATAAATATAGAAAGAAGCATTGATCTCTTAAATTTCTTATTCCATGCCACTTCCAACCAAATTTATTTGATGCTCTCATCCAACCACCATTGATATCATATCCAACTTTCCATTCTGAACCACATTTGCTCTTAAAGCACTGGCTCTTAATAACTCAAATGGGACATATGTAATACTAACTTAAACTAGTTCTTCTTAATAGCTCCCAACTATAATTTATAAAAAGAAAAAAATGCAGTGAATTGAAAATATATGTAAAAAATATGGCAACGGAAATTAAATGGAGAATAAACCAAAAGATAGATAAATAGTAATATCTTGAAAATGAAGCTTATAGAAAGATGAATGTCTGCTGGAGCATTTGATCTCCGCCTACTCAATATAACGCATTTCCCAGTTTCCTGTTGCACAGTCCCAACCCCTGAAACACCTGATCATGAACCACTTGTATTTTTTTTCCAGACATCAGCCTAAAAGTCCCACCAGTCTGCAAGGGGCCTTCAAACTTTATGGCCATTGTCCCTCATTCTTTGACTGTCTAACTTAAAAATGCATATTTTCAGCTATTTGCATAAAAAATGTTGTCAAAAACATCAACCAGTGTACAGAAAATATAACAGTATATAAAATAACATTGCATAATATGAAAATAACATTACAGTACAAAAAAATAATATCATCATAAATATCACCACAGCATTAGAAAATATCACTACAGTACAGAAAACATTATCACAGTAGAGAAAATGTCACTAAGTACATGAAACATCACAGTGCAGAGAACATCACCACAATACAGAAACCCTCATTACAATAGAGAAAACATCACCGCATTGTAGAAAACATTATCACAGTGCAGAGAACATCACCACAGTATAGAAAATATTGCCATAGTACAGAAACTACCATTAAAATATCATCATAATACAAAAGAAAAAAATCATTGGAATGTTTAAAAGTATGATCCAAGTTACCTGAAATTTGTATTATCTATCTCTGTTTTCTCATGAGTTGCTTTGAAAATGAAGGCAGACAGTTTTACAGCAGTAGCCAGTGGACAGTCATGGAAACCAGCAACATAGTTTGGAAGGTCCTATTAAAAAAATTAAATACAAAAAATAATAGAAATAAAAGGGACATGTCTTGCATTAAGTCTTGTAGATTACTTAATTAGACTTAAAAATTATTGAAGCAGAGGGAGAATTTTTTGCTTTTATTTTCTATTTTACTGATTTAGATGCAAGCATGGTTGTGTGGTATGAAGTGTGTTTCCCAAAGACATGATTCCAAGTTCAGTTCCACTGTGTGGAACCTTAGGCAAGTGCCTTCTACTATAGCTACAGGCTAACCAAAGCCTTGTGTGTGGGTTTGATAGATGGAAGCCATTTGTATATATGTGAGTGTGTGGATGTTTGTGTCCCTTGCATGATAGTTGTAAAATGACTGTCACTGTAATAAATAGTATCATTCATTTCCAATATTCTGCAAGATCATATCTGCAAGATCATATCATAGGAAAGTATTACCTTCTGTTGAAACAGGTGAATGTTGGCAACAGGAAAGGCATCCAGCTGCAGAAAAGTTCTGCCTCAATACCATGCAATAATATCCAACGCATGGAAAATTTGATGTTGAAACGATGATGATGATCTACAGACATTTGTACATTTCTGAACAATACTTGCAACAGGTGTGAATTGGTCTGTAGCCATTCATTAAAAATTATTAAAAGAAATAACATTCAGAATTTTTCATTGTTGGTTCCCTAACTTCTAAATCAAAATCAAAAGAGCCTTTATGAGTTAACTCTTTAGCATTTAAATACTTAGCTTGTTTTATGTTAAAATTGACTAGATCTGGCCTCTCATACCTACCCAACAATAAACAATCACATCATCTTTAACATTATTATTGTTATTTAATGGAATTAATTTAATGAAATACACAGCATGCAAAGGTACAAGTGTCTAGAAAATTTGAAAAAATTTGCATGAAAAGAAATTTAAAAAGATTTTTTAATTTTAATTTTAAACTATATAATTTGACAACTGTTATGCCCCTGCCTTCCACTTCATATGAGAAACTCTTCAACAATTCAATTAGTATTGAACTACTGTTGTTGTGCTTAATAATAGGAGAGCAGGCTTAGCTTGCAAATATTTTTCCAGATTTAAACATAGCTATAATTTTTAACCAAAGCTACTATACAAGCCAATGAAGGAAATCACATGGTTGTTTGAACTGCTATAAAAAAGCAGCTAAATTTCCTTGAAATCACACACTACTGTTTTAAAAAAGGAAAGAAACATTGGATAATGAGGCACTAGCTCAGGCATGGTCAAACTTTTTCAAGAAGTGGGCTGCATGAAATATAGTTCATCATCACGTAGCCTGTATTACTAAAGAAATTCAAAGTAATTTTTCCTTAGTCCCTTGGACCACAAGTTGCCCATGACTGACAAAAAATGGGATGATAATAGCTGATATGACTTTGCTCACAAATCTGCTCAGTCAGGACTGATCTAGGGTTAATCAATAACAACAATAACAGAAAAACGTAGAAGCAACAATGATATAAGTATAAGCATAGTTATAAATTCATTAGATCAACATTTATGTATATGAAGCTGTTACATTTCTTAGTATGTTGTACAAAACATAGGCTTGCTTTGTTTTATAATGTAGCATAGGTCAACGTCCATAGTGCTTGAACAGTTCCAAACATCATCATCATTATCATCATTATAATCTTCATGATGATTGTCACCACCATCATTATCTACATTGCTGCTTCTTTAACCTTCTACTCCATCCCTTTTCCATCATCATCATCATCATCATCAACAACAACAACAACAAATTAGCCCTGATCAAGCAGACCTTTGATTAAAAACATTCTAGCTGTAACCAGTCTGTCTTATTTTCATATATTTTATATATCTTGGATTACACTAGCCAATATATTCTTTCTTTTCTAAGACAATATCATATGAGTTAAGGGAAATTTTTTTGCTATTTCTAGTAGGTTCAAGAACTAAATAGAGGTTCTCTCTCCTCTGCATGTATATTTTGATAATGATAGTAGTAATAGTGGTGGTGGTGGTGTTTGTAGTGCTGTTGGAGATGTTATTGGTGGTGGTGATACTGGCATTGTTGAAAGTGGTAATGACATAGGTGATGAGGTAGAGTGAACTGTGACAGAGATGGTGGTGGTGGTAGATTTTTTTTTTTTATGTAAAAAATATCTAACACTTTTAATAAACTTTGTTGGTACCTATAACAATTTAATGGCATCAAGTCAGAAAGTTGTCACCCAGGTTTTCTTCTTTTGGTTCCATTAACCAGCTGATGAGATGTTGTTGTTGTTGTTGTTATTGCTTTTTAGCCCCAGGTCTTCTCTGAGAAAATTTATGATCAAAGACATGACCATCCTATGTGATGTGTTATTTGCTTAGCTAAGATTGCAGAACGAACTTTCAGGAAAATCTTATTACTACAGAATGGGTGACCAGAGAGGCTCCTTCATTAGCTTGTCAGCTGTTGGTTTAATCCTATAGTCACTCACCTAAAGATGATACCTCTATAAGATAATCAAGAGCATTAGTTTCCAAGCTTATTTTGTTGAAGAATCCTTTAAACAACTTTTTATAATTTCTAAACTCAAAACATATTTTTAAGTATAATCCTGCCACTCTAATTTTAATGAAACAAAATTGGTTTAGACAGAGATATTATTCATATATATAAAAATCTAATCTATTATTTTGGAAATAAGGAATTTCATTTCTATATGACATAAATCATATGAAATTTACGAGGGCAGGTTGAAAAGTTCATAGGATGAAGGAGTGATGCTAGAGCTGTGAAATCTTGCATGCATTAATTTCAACTTCCCTTATTAATAACTGCATTGTTTATTTCCAGGTAAACTGACATCTGACTGTTCAAAGATAACTTCGAATGTAACTAGTAGCAACTTCTTTTGAAGAATGGGGCTCTAGCTTTATCAACAGTGCAAAAGTGTGCAACTGAATTTAGGAGGGGAAGGGAGAGTTTTGAAGATGACCCACGGTCTAGACGTCCTGCAACTGCCACTACTGAGGAAAACATTGATTGTGTTCACCACATGGTGATGGGTGACAGACTCTTGACTATAAATCAGATAGCTAATGCTATTAGCATATCACATATGAGAGAATTGAGAATATACTGCACAATGAACTTAATACACAATGAACACGATAGGTTTCCTTCTGTTTGTGTATGCCAAATCCACTCACAAGGCTTTGATCAGTCTGGGACTACAGTAAGAGATACTTGCCCAAGGTGCCATACAGTGGGAAGTGGGAATGAACCTGCAACCATGTAGTTGAGAAGCAAACTTCTTACCCAAAAGCCATTCCCTCATCTATATGTTGTACATGTTAAACACACATACACACTGTATTGAACTATATTCATATATATGTACACACAATATTAGGCCTACAAATTCTGAATTGTTATGTCTTTATTATATAAATATTCTTTGCTGAACTATTCATTGTTATACTTAAATTCCCAGCTTTATGAATTATATATATGCATGAATTTAGAAAAAAAAGTTTCACTGATTTCCACTTTATTCTTTCATTCGTTTTTCTTGTATTTGTTTCAGTCATTTGACTGTGGCCATGTTGGAGCACCACCTTTAGTCGAGTACATCAACCCCAGGATTTATTCTTTGTAAGCCTAGTACTTATTCTATCAGTTTTTTCTTGCTGAACTGCTAAGTGACAGGGACGTAAACACACCAGCATCGGTTGTCAAGCGATGTTGGGGAGACAAACACAGACACACAAACATATACATATATATATATATATACGATGGGCTTCTTTCAGTTTCCATCTACCAAATCCACTCACAAGGCTTTGGTTGGCCCGAGGCTATAGTAGAAGACATTTGCCCAAGGTGCCATACAGTGGGACTGAACCCGGAACCATGTGGCTGGTAAGCAAGCTACTTACCACACAGCCACTCCTGTGCCTATACTAATGTTCCTTCCTTATCTTTAACAGTATAGTATAATATGATCAGTGATGTGACAGATTGCTACTGACAGGGCAAGAATGATCAACTTTTTGATTTAATTCTTTCACTCTACTGACTTAAAACCCAACTTGTTTTATGCTCAAACTGGCCACATTTACCCCACCCCCACTGCAATATCATTCTAAAAATTAACAATCACATCATCAAAATATTGAAGTTACAAGATATTGTGATTAATTGAAAACTATGTGAATAAATAAGTATTATATTTAACAGAATAATCTAAATGCTAAAGGGTTGAACATTTTCAACTCAGTGACAGAGTTCATAATGCAACCTTTGCTTCTGATTTAGTATATGTCTTTATGCTTTGCAGTTCACCATGTAGAGTGATGGCTTTTTGACATTTTATTCCCACAACCAAAGCAACATTTCTTTTTCTCTCTTTCTCACTTAGATGAAGCTCAAGGGCCTTCTCTTCACTCCTCACAGTACTGAACTTCTTAAGTTTTTCTATAGACCCCTCTGTCACAGTTGTATTATATAACTTGCATCAGACACAAGAGCAGTTAGCAAAAACCTCACCTGATAATAGCTGAACTGTTCATCAGCAACCAAGTCTTCCTTTACATCATCCAACGACCAAAGTTTTTTCATGAATTGAAATTTATATGCTGAAACATTTAAAAACATACATTTATTTTTTTGGTGGCAATCCAAAAATAATTTTAAAGGAAAAAGTCCGTGTTCATAATGTGTATATTGGTGTGGTACAAACAAAGCTGGTGCGTTGAACAAAATACCTTATGATATTTAGCTACATTTGAGTTGTATTATATTACACCAGTTTGTGCAAGAGGAGGCACATGGCGTTGTGGTTAGGGTGTTGGACTCATGATCGTAAGATTGTGGTTTCAATTTCTAGAGTGGGCGATGCATTTTATTGAGCAAAACAATTCAATTCATGTTGCTTCAGTCCACTCAACTGGTAAAAATGAGTAATCCTGTGACAGGCTGGTGTCTCATCCAGATGGGAGATATATATACGCCATAGAAACTAGGAAACCAGCCCTATGAGTCTATACGACTCAGGATAGAACTAAGCAAATTGTAGCCTATCGGACTTCTTGAATGCTACACCTAACACACATAATGAAAAATTACCTTGAATTTCTTTTAGTAGCATGGCCCACCTGATGATGAGCCATGTCTCATGTGGCCTGCTTCACACAAAAGGTTACCATGCCTGATTTATTTCAAGGCTGAGTAGCCTTTTGGCCCTTATGAGATCAATGAAATGAGCACCAGATGAATTACAAGGATTGCAGTCATGTAGTTCACTAAAACATTGAATGTGTGACAGCAGTTCAATGACTAAAACCAGTTGAAGACTAAAATAATACCTTGGGCAAAATTTTGTTCGTGATATGAATTTAAAAATCGGAATTACAACCGGCTGATCATAAATTAAAAGCTTGTATCAACTATTTTGGTTTGGACCCTAGGAAAGATGCCTATAATTTTCTTTGTATCCCAAACAGTTACTACTATTCTCAGTTTTTGCTTGAGTTGTTGGTTTAAATACAATCCATAAAAGGTACCTACTCTTAATCATAAGAAAATATTCATTTAACTAGGTACCACCCAGTTTAAAGCAAGAATCCCTACATTCATAATACATGTGTATTGGAGTGCAATGAATAAGTTGTTACACACTGAATAACAAAACTGTGAAGTAGAGTAGTCTGAGTTATGTCCCTTTACACCAAAATCAATTTGTCTTCTGACGCTTTTGTGTCCAGGATGTGCAAACATAAACATTTGCCAAAGTTGGAAATAGGAGAATATAAGTATTTGTTTTTAGGTATGTTATGATATGATATACATGTGAACTTGTTTCTATCCCTCTATCATCCTTTATCTTCTCATAGTATTGATATAGGTGGTTTTATGTCACCTTCCTCAACACTACACCTCCTTCAGTTAAGGAATCTTGTCATGTGAGTTATTTGGCTATTACACTGGTGACAATACTATAAAAATAAAGGAACCCAGTACACTCTGGAACATTTCAGCTTGGTGCAGTCCTCTGGCTTGCCAGCTCCTATCAAGTTGTCCAATTTGTGCCAGTATGGAAAAATGAGTTTTAAATGGTGATGATATACATATACATATATGCGTATGTGTGTGTGTGTGTGTGTGTGTGTGTGTGTGTGTGTGTGTGTGTGTATACACATAAAATAATTAAGATTTAGTTGCATTAGGTACATAAATTGAGGCGCCAAGTCAGTTTGGTATAGTCCACACAGCTCAAAGTTAGGTGAATGAATAAAAAGAAAATAAGTAACAAGGATGTCTAGCTATCAATGTATTGCGGTCATTTCAAGCAGCTCTATTTAATCGATCAATGCAAACATTACACAATTTGAGACAAACCACTCTCCTCAAGCGATAAACAAATAAAAAGGATAAACCAATTTTTAGTACAATTTACATCAGTACTAGAAACCAAAACACTTACATTGCTTCCCTTTCCATATATATACGCACATGTGTATACACACACATATGTATGTATGTATGTATGTATGTATGTATGTATGTATGTATGTATGTTAACTCAGTGAAAGTATATCTACTGATAAAAACCATTAAGAAATCAACATGCATTCAGATATATGGTAAAAGAAAAATAATATTGCATAATATGGTATGGTATGAAGTACAGTATTTTATAACATATAAAATATGATTTTAAAACTGCAAAGTAAAGAATAATATTATAATACTTACATTTGTCTTTCACTTGTAATGGTTGGGACATAAAATATATTTCCATATGCCCCAAAATGTCCATGATATAATCATTGTCTACAAGTGGTACAACTAGGGGGGAAAAACAAACAAAAAAAACACATATACAGTAATTTGAAATATGTCATTGAAAAATATATCTATAGGTTGGTTTATTTCACGAACTTGTGTTAAAGTATTTGATATTTTTACTGAACTGACTGTCAATTTCTAATTAGTTTAGCGTTCTACACACATGCACACACACACACACACACACACACACACACACACACACACACACACATGCATAAACCCATGCTACAGGCTAAAATGACATAAGACAATCTCTATATAATTATTTGATACGCTAGAAATAACAGCTAAATTTCTTTCACATCAAAGTTAATAAGGTGACCTCATTAGTGTTGATGCCATGTAAAAAAACACCCAATAAACTCTGCAAAGTAGTTGGTATTTGGAAGGGCATCCAGCCATAGAACCCGTGTTAAAACTGAGACACCAAAGCAAGATATGGTCCTTCGATCTGTTGGATCTGGTCGAAATGCTCATCCCATGGAAAGAAACATTAAATAATTTTGTCCAAGACATGCTCAGAAAAAAAATGGTTGGCTCATGACTGTTGATTAAGACTAAACAACAAGAGAATATTATAAATTTTGACTAGTTTCCTTTCCAGAATTGCAATACTATGGCTTTTACTCCCTATCCCGGTCCTCTCCTGAAGACATTGGCCTACAAATGTTCAAGCTAAACAACAGTCATATCAATAGCATTAATCTTTTCAGTCTCAGAAAGCTGGCAAAATATATGAGCACCCAATCCTCCTTCCATGACTTAACTTTCACACCATTTTTATATTTTTTTATATCTGATTTTCATTTTCACATATGATGGATGTTTTGAAATGGTTCAATGTGTTGGGAGACCATATCTTGTTTCGGTGTCTCAGTTTCAGCATGATTTGTATGACTGGATGCCCTTCTTAACACCAAATACTTTATAAAGTGTACTAGGTGCTTTTTTACTTTCTTTTTCATGGTACCTCAACTTAGAAAAGAAATAGGAAAGAGGGAGATCACTTCAAGTTAAAGTGTTGAGAGATTTCTGGTGCACCTGAGCACTGTATACAATAATTTCATTATTATATATATAATCCTTTAACATTCAAATCAGCCATATCCAGCCTAAATATTACTCGTGTTCAAACTGATCAGATCCAACTTCTTATATCTACCCTAGTATGTAATTCTAAAAATAAACAATCACCTTATAGAAATATCAAAGTTATGAAATAAAGTATGATTAATTTAAAACACTGTGAATAAATATTATATTTGACAGAGTAACTGAAATGCTAAAGGGTTAAAGTATGATGAGAGGAGTAGGGACAGGTTTGTTCTTGTGGTGATTCATGGCTATCTTGCATGGGTGATAAGGTGCCAGAACAAGCCCTTAAGGTAACATGTTCAAGAAGGTGAATAGAAAACACCATGAAGACAGGAGAATCAGGAAAAGTGAGCAAGGTTGCAAGAGAATGGGAGAAAAGTGAGAGATGGATAGAAACATGGGATAGAAGGGATTAGATGTATATATCTATGAACGTACTGTTTGGTGAACAAAGTTGGGATACATATGAGTGGAAGGGGGATGATGATAAGAATGAGGGATGACTGTCAGTTGGAAGTAGCTTAGAGGAAACAAAGTGATGACTGGCACATTTTTTTCTTTCTATATCATTCTCTTTTTTCTCTCTTTCTCTCTCTATGTTTGTGTCAGGTCACTCTTAGTGCTACATGTAACTCTGTACAATCTGTTGCATGGTTGAGCTCTTGGCATTAAATCTCAACCCTACCAAGCCTTCTTGGTAAGGAAAGTTGTTTTTGTTAGACATTCTGTAAAACAAAAAACAAAACCTGTCAAAGTCAGGATGAACTCAATAGAGTCAATGGAAATCCAACAGCTGAAAGTGAGAGGACCCCAGTTTTTGTGTAGATGTTACTCTAGGAGAAGGAAGCTCCAAAATACGCCCCATCTCATTGTGAAGCCAGAGATCTTCCTGTTGCTTGTTTCTGGACTACTTGGCTTTGTAGGTGAACGTCTAAGCGGTGTTGTGCAATGCATGGCCATTACCGGAAACCACTGTCTCTAACATCTGGGATAAGATAATTTGTCAATGCTGGCCATACTTGTCTACGAGTTGGTAGCCACTATACATACATATATATGTACATATAAATTTGCGTGTGTGTGTGTGTGTGTTTCATCTATCTACTTCTGCTTATCTGTTCTGCTGCCAGTTAGTGAAGTTTAGTAGCTTGCTCAACATGCAAAATAGCACCAATTTTGTTTACATGAATGCACAACACTTCAGTTCTTCAGTTGAGATGTCAACATGTCATTAAACTATTGCTAACTATTATAAGTTTCATGTGAAAGTCATCAGTACAACAGAACACTATAGTCTCTTGATTTCAAATTTCACATAATAGACTGGTGGTGGTGGTGGTGGTAACAATAACTGTAGGACATCATGGTAACATAAACTGATGAATGTACTGTTTTTGATAGAAGAGTATACAATAGCAATAATAATTTACCTCTATTTTTGGTTTTTAGGAATAAGCCATATCCAAAACTAGACTTTAAGCCTAATTTACTGATAATTTTGTCACATATGTCCATTACCATGGTATGTGAAAAAACTTCCACTTTCTGTAAATGCAAAACAAAATAAACATAAGTTAATTTTTGAATACAGAAAACAGTTAAATGGACAATAAATTTGAAGAATGATTGTTTGTAGAAGAAAAGAAATGCAGATTCTAAATTCTATAATGATTATTTCATCTCTCCATTTCACTGAAGTAGTAAAGTTTGTTAACTCTTTAACATTTAAACCAGCCATATCTGGCCCAGATATTTTACCTGTTTTATGCTCAAACCAGCTAGATTCAGCCTCTCACATTTACCCTACAATGTTATTCTAAAAATAAATGCTGACATCATAAAAATTGTGAAGCTACAAGATAATGCATGACTAATTGAAAATAATGTGAATAAGCATTACATTTGACAGAGTAATATGAATGCTAGAGAGTTAAATATCAGTGATAAAGAGTCTATGATAAACAAACAAACATTGGCCCACGATGGATTATGCCAACATTGTACATGGTGAACAGGCCCACTAGGTGGGGTTGTACTTTAAATTGCCTTGTGTAACCTTTAGCACACTGTAGGCGCATCATGTCACTGTCTGAGTTTTCTCCCCTGTAGTAACAGGGCAGTGGCAGAGGAAACAGTTCTAGAGAAAATATAGTGTGCTAAAAGATTAATGAAATTGAAATAGTTTTAAACTTTTAAAATTTGTCCAACACTAATGCCAAAAATACAAGAGTTGTATGGATGCAAACTCTGTATTGTCTTCCCATTAATAATGTATAAGTGGGAGTAAAAAAAATTCAGTAGTATTTTTTATGGAAATGTGGACTGGTATTTATTTGTCAATTTGCGAATCACAGGACTTAGAGTGAACTATAGTAAACATAATGGATAAATTGGTTATTCTTGAGCCATAGGATGTACAAATAATCAACATCAGAAGTAGATTGAAATTTTTGTCATCAACATAGTAAGAACATCTGTGGTAGGTAACTTTTTACTTTTATCTTTTACTTGTTTCAGTCATTAGACTGTGGCCATGCTGGGGAACTACCTTTGAAGAAGAATTTCTTAGTCAACTGAATTGATCCCAGTATGTTTTTTTGCTTGAATTTTTTTAAAACCTGGTATTTATTCTATTGGTATCTTTTTGCTGAACCACCAAGTGGGCTGCATGAAATATGGATCACTATCAGGTGGGCTGCCCAATTAAAAAACTTCACAGTAATTTTTTTATTTGATGTGCCATTCAGAAAGTCCCATGGGTTGCAATCTGCCCATGACTGTGCTACAGGATTTTTTAATGAGCTAGAAATAACAACCAAATCTCCCTCAATGAGACACAACTGATTTTTAAAATGGATAGATTGAAAAATGTGCACCAAGATATAGAAAATGGTTATGTCTGGTTTTTTTCAATACATCATCC
>NC_043005.1:49402884-49450384 GCF_006345805.1 Octopus sinensis | reverse complement strand
TGGCAATCAGTTTGATGGTTTAGCCCAAACTTTTTAGATCTAATCTAATATTTTCATCCTAAATACGCTTTGATTTATCTGCTTCTGTTATGAGCATCTTTCATTGTCAACACACTTTCCTATGTATCATTCTTTTGTATAACATGTGCAAACTATTGCTGTCATTTTTTTTAACACAGCAATCTTTGCAATTCACTTAAACTCATACATCCACATTTAATATATTGCACATCCATATCTAGTTCAAACCCCTACTCGCTTGATTCCACTGCAACATTTACCTTTCATACGTCATGGTAATACAGTATTACACTTCAAACACATTTATCTTTTACTGTTTATCTGCCGTCTCAATGATATAAAATAGACAAACTTACACATCATCGTTTTCAGTCAACTGTTTGATAAGTTGAATGTAAATTTCATTACGCAAATGTTTCTGTAAAATGAAGAAGATAAGACATTTTTTTATAAAGTAAAATAGAGAAACTGGCTTAACCATCAAAGTTTTTTTAATATTGACTTTAGTAAAAGGCAATCAATACATGGCTAAGTGACTAGACAACTAGCTTTTAATCATAAAGTCATGAATTTGATTCCTGGCCTGGGTGGTGTGTTTTGTCCTTGCACAAGACACATTACTTTGTTATTCTAATTCACTCAGCTGGCAAAAATTGGTATTAAGACTGACAGAACACCCTTGTCAGTGTCAAGATAGCATGGCAATATTAATGAGTTCGGCATATTTGGCCCATATGATATCTCTTATATCCATCACCTTCAAAGTTGGAACTGATGTTTGAGGGAGAACGGGATGTGGTAAGCTCTTCAATCCCATAGGTCTTCATGGATTATCCACATGAAATGAATATAGATCATGTTGGTCACCACAAGGAGATGAACCTAATCATTTATTTGTTGGATTGATTACCTGACTCATTTTTCAGGAATTTCAAGAATTACCAAAGATAAAAACTCCAAATATTTTTATCATCAAGAAATATATAAAGCATAGGTGTGCTGTTAAGAAACTTGCTTCTTAATCATGTTATCTCAGGTTCAGTCCTACTGTGTGGCACTTTGGGAAAATGTCTCTCTCTAAGCCTTGGGCCAAACTAAGCCTCAGGCCAACCAAAGCTTTGTAAGCCAATTTGATGTATGGAAGGTGAAAGAAGCCCATTGTATGCATTTATGTGTACTCTTATCTTGACATCATGTGATGGTTGTAAAACAAGCACCACTATCATACAAGTGATGTTGTTTGTTTCCAGTCTTCCCTGAAAAACATGTTTGGCCATGAGGAAATTTTAACTTGCCTGGAAATATATGAAGGTTGGTGATAGGAAAGGCATCAGGTTGTAGAAAATCTGCCTCAAAAATTTCATCTGACCCATGCAAGCATGGAAAAGTGAACATAAAATAATGATGATGATGCTGATGATGATGATGAATCACTAAGAAAAACATATAGTTCTTTTGAAAAAAAAATTAAGTAATTGGATTTTAAAGATATTGCGGTGCTATTAAGCATGTCAAATACTGGATAAATTGCAGTTTGTATATAAAAAAGACAAACAAAATTAACTATATGGAAAACGAAATTAAAAACTAACTGAAATTTTAGCTGATTACACTCATAGAAACATAGCAATATTTTCATGGTTACAAATGTTAACTTTTTAACTGTGAAATTAAATATCAGAATTATTTCAGTAATGACGTTAAATAACTACCAAACAATACAATTGATATTTTCTACAAGTTACATTGCTTATATAAACTTGATATATCTTAACAAAACATAGTTTCAAACATGACATTCCTCAATAAAAGACAGATTGGTATATAAAACTGCTTTCCACAGTTAAGAGTAATAAGATTTTGAGTGGATATATCTGATTTCTGCAGTTTAAGGGTTAGTAGAGTAAAAAAAATGGAGAAAAATGTCTTTTTGCTTTCATTCACTAATCATTTGCTAATGACTAGTGAAAATATTTCATTAGATTATGAAATAAGGTGGGAAAGAGTCCACATTAAATGTAACTCAAATTGCTTTCTATTTCTTATTACTTATGTTCATTTTTACAAACTTTTGAAGTTCTTAACTTATATTTAGTGGCTGTATAATGCTGTATAACTGGTGAATATTTATTAGGAGAATAAGCCAAGGAAAATACTTTGAGCAAGAACAAAGTTTTGTACTTTCATTAAGCTTTGACTTTGGCCACTTAATTACCAAACTACAACATAAGTAATAGAAAATAGTGCAAATGTAGTTTTAAAAATAAAACATAAAATATTAGACATAGGTAATATAGCTGTGTGGTTAAGAAGTTTGCTTCCCAATCACATGGTTTCAGGTTCAGTCCCACTACATGGCACTTTGGGCAAATGTCTTCTACTATAGCCCTGAACCAGCCAAAGCCTTGTGAATAGATTTTGTAGACAAAAACTGAAAGAACCTATCGTGTGTGTGTGTGTGTGTGTGTGTGTGTGTGTGTGTGCGCGCACATGCTTCTGTGCGTGTGTGTAGCAGTCTAAGAATTCATAATTCAGAAAAAATATACACTCATATATTTGTCAAAAGAGTGTGTATATTAATCGAAGTGTACATTATTATACATCCACATGGTCTATCTTACCAATCAGTATCGCACTAGGGGTTCAATGGGGGTGTTAGATAATTGCCCGATTGTGTAACCCAAGGCTCTTTAGAGATGGCAGTTATGAAAGAAGATATGGCAATGGGGCTTTACTGTTTGATTTGGCTTGGTTTTCACAGCTGGATGCCCTTCCTAATGCCAACCACCTTACAGAGTGGACTGGGTGCTTTTCCTGTAGCACCAGCACCAGCAAGGCCTGTTTTGGCATGGTTCTTACAGCTAGATGCCCTTCCTAATGCAAACCACTTTATAGAGTTCCTAGGTACTTTTTACATGGCACCAACACTGGTGAGGTCAGCTTTGGCATGGTTTTTACAGCTGGATGCCCTTCCAAACACCAACCAATTTTCAGAGTGAACTGGATGCTTTATATATATATATATATATATAACAATAATATTAAGGAATGGCCTTAATAGGCCATTCAACTCACTAAAACGATAACAATAATATTAAGGAATGGCCTTAATATTATTGTTGAATGTATACTATATAGTCATTTGACTATTTTTTCTTTCTCACTAGACTGCTGGTGGCGAAAAAAACTTCTATTGAATTTTTTGCTACCCTTATATTGATTAATATATATATATATATCATAATATATACGGTGTGTGTGTGTGTGTGTGTGGTGTGTGTGTGTGTTGTGTTTGATTTTCTCCCCAACCACTTGCCAACTTGTGTTGATTTGTTTAAGTCCCTGTAACTCACCCATTCATCAAAAGAAACTGATAGAATAAGTCCCTGGCTTAAAAAGTAAATACTGGGTCAATTTGTTTGACCAAAAATTCTTCAATATAGTGCCCCAGCATGGCCACAGCTCAATGACTGAAACAAATAAAAAGGAAAAGGAACTTACATTTCGTACTGCAATTTCAAATATCTTGTCAGTGGCCAATACAATATCAGAGATTGCTTCTATTCTTCTAATATCTTCCATATACATTAGAATTGCTGCAAAAGAAAAGTGGAGGGAAGATAGGGAAGAAAGGGAAGAATTAGTCTTTTCATAAAAAGAGTAGCTCAGCAAACCTATTAAACAAAAGATATAACTTAGACACATAGATAACTTCTCCTTTCATGTGATGCCCTTGTGAACTGGAAGAATCATTAGTAGCATTTTGAGTGGATATTACAGATTTCTGCAGTTAAAAGGTTAGTAGATTGAAAAATAGAGAAAAATGTCTTTTTGCTTTCATACATTAATCATTTGCTTATGATTAGTGAAAATATTTCATCTGATTACAAAATAAGGTGGAAAAGAGTGCACATCAAATCTTTACATTCTGAGTTCAAATTCCGTTGAGGTTGACTTTGCCTTTCATCCTTTCAAAGTTGATAAAATAAGTACCAGTTGAGCACTGGGGTCAATGTAAGTGACTTATCCAGTTCCCTGAAATTTTTGGCCTTGTGCCAAAATTTGAAATTAATATTTTATAAATATACCTGTTCAGATACTTAATATTCTTTCTTTTATTCTTTTGTTCTTTTGCTTGTTTCAATCATTTGACTGTGGCCATGCTGGAGCAATGCCTTTAATTGAGCAAATTGACCCTAGGACTTATTTTTTGTAATCCTAATACTTATTCTATCAGCCAATTTTCCCGAACCACTAAGTTACAGGGACGTAGACACACCAGCATTGGTTATCAACCGATGTTGGGGGACGAACACTGACACACAAACACACACACACACACACACACACACACACACACGCACACGATGGGCTTCTTTCAGTTTCTGTCTACCAAATCTACTCACAAGATTTTGGTTGGCCTGAGGCTATAGTAGAAGACACTTGCCCAAGGTGCCATGCAGTGTGACTGAACCCAGGATCATGTGGTTGGTAAGCAACACACAGCCACTCCTGCGCCTATAGATATATATCATTTGTATTTCATTTTTTTCCCTGTTGCTATTATTATATATTGGATATCATGTTAAATATTGAAGGAAATCAAACCATAAGGAAGACTCACCTTGGTAGATCTTGCAGGCACAGTGCTTCAGATCTGCCCTCATTTGAATCCTCTTACTCAGTGGATGCTTGATGGGTTCCTTACTGTGTTTCCAATTGTCACTGAATCCATTTCTTTTTAATGATGTCCTGGATAACATCTTTGTCATACTAAGTTCAACTGGTCTGAAAGAAGATGGAAATTTAAAAATTAAATGAAATTAAGTAATAAATGAGACAAAGTATTAGGAGAATATTCTGTGTTAATATAATGCTAGTAGTTCTCAGCATCAAATTATGTTTTTAAAGCATAGGCAAGTTTGTCAAATAACATACAAAATAAATTGAGTTATTAAAATTATCTTTGCCTCCACTTGAGAAGGGGAGATCATCTCAAGAATCGAGTATTCTCCAAAACTGATATACTGTTATGGAACAGGACAGGCTTATTGTCTGGAGATAAGAGGATAGATGCAGACACAACCCATCCTCTAGAGGCAGAGATAATTTTAATAAGTCAAGAATTTATATTGTTTGTTACTTGATATACTTTATATTAATCTAATATATGTTACTGGCCACTTTGAGTTAATTCTCTTAGCTTATTTTTGTTTAAATTATGTTTTAAAGAACTGGTTAACCATCTTGTTATCAAATATTTATGAAATGCACTGCTTTTGTTTCAGTTAATTCTTAAAATAAGGAAGAATTTAGTAAAATAACTCCGTCATTGTTAAGCTGATGTTTGAGAAATGAATCAACATGAAATTTTGGTGGAAAATTTTTAATTTAAATCATTTTAAGACAGGAAGTGTGTACCATAGACTCAAGAGCAGTGTGAGGTGGGTTGAAATGTCAGCCTGTTTGACCAGGTAGCTCACTGGAAATATTAGATAATTTTAGTGTGATAATCAGTGGTACAGAGGACACTGAGGAAGTATGGAGCAATAGAGTGCTGGACTAAAATGTGTTACAGTGTTTAGTTTTGATCCCAATAAAAGGAGAAAAGAAAGAAGTGACACCTATCTATTGGAATAGATATGCAATGTTAACTTAAAAATGAATGTTTTATTCAAATGACTTAAAGTTCATTGAAGAATGTTATTAATATTTACATTCATGCTAAGTGAATAAATTATGCATTAGGCACAGGTGTGGCTATGTCTAAAAAAGTTTGCTTCCCAACATGATTCTAGGCTCAGTCACACTGCATGGCACCTTGGGTAAGTGTCTTCTACTATAGTACTGGACCAATCAAAGCCTGTTCATGGATTCAATAGAAGTCTGTCATATACATGTATATATGTGCGTGTAACTTTGTGTCTGTATTTGTCCTCCACCACCACTTGACAACTGGTGTTGGTGTGTTGACATCCGCTAACTTAGCAGTTCAACAAAATAAACCAATAGAATAAATACTAGGCTTAAAAAAAAAGAAAGAAGAACTGGAGTTGATTCATTTGAATAGAAATTCTCCAAGGTGGTGCCCTAGCATAGCTGCAGTCTAATGACTGACACAAGTAAAACATAAAAGATAAAAGATTATTAGTGGAAAATAATCAAGTACTTTACTGTTAGACACTCATTTAATCACTTGCTGATTTCTCAAAAGTGCTATAGAAGAGATCTCTATATTTAGTGTATATATCATTGAAAGGGACAGCAAAAGGCTTTTCCTCAAAATGTTTGTGACCAGTGACTCTCATGATATAATTTTTGTTTATTTTTTTACTGAGTTCAGATTATTGATAAATGTAATGAGAACTATGACTTACTGTAAATGTTCTTTGCCATATTCATCTAAAGTGTAACTGTAGAATCTTCCAACATGTTCTTGTGACCATTCTGTATTTTTCAATTGTGATGCCAGTGTATTCTGAAGTATATTTTATTTTAATATAATACAACTTCAGGTACAAATATGATAGTTCAAATTTTCAGCATATTTATGAAGACATAGCCATATAATGCTAAAAGAACTTAAGTCATATGAATCAAAATAATACAGTCATCTATATAATACACATAGATGGAGCTTTCTTACGTGGTTGTATGCTAGAAAGAGCAACAAAATCTCCCTCAAACCACACCATACTGACTACTGTTCATGACACATTTTGCTAGAAAAGGTATTTTCATGGCCTATTATTTTTACCATTTAATCAGGAAGGGAAGGACAGGACTCATGACCCTCAATTTTTTCTTAAGGCCTTCGAAACTGGTGGGAAGAAGTTATCCCCAAACCATAGACTTGGCCCAAATGCTTGCCACAAAGTGAACTCCATTAAACATACCCAAGAACCAAGTGGTAGTCTTAAACAGGGTGATTGATCAAATAAATCACTCAAAAACACAGAATACTGAAACAAATACCCCAAGGCATCTACTCTGACACTCGAACAGGTCTACCAATTCTCTCCTCTGGAATGATATCATAAATTTCCAGAGTACAAGTGGACATAGTATATAAGTATAAACACGTAGTGCAAACATTCAAATATTGTCACTATCTTTCCCAATTCTGCTGCATTTCACATGAAATTGTTGGTCTTCCAAAGACATCTTGATGTATAAGTTAACCTATCATTTCTGATTAATTTTGATCAGAACAATTTGATTTATATGCTGGAAAATATGATACTTAGTTTTATCAACCCTGAAAGGCAAAGTTGATCTTCATGTGAGTTAAACTATTCAGTATGCAAATAACCAGGGAAAATACCACAAGATATTCTGTCCTATGCTCTAATGACACTCTTAATGGGATACTTTTAATCATAGGTTTGTTTGATCAGGACCAACTAAGAATGAAGCTGCATCAACAACATAGGTAAAGATAAGCCAGTGGGAGAACTACTACATGATTGTTCAGCCTTCTAGAAATGGCAACCAAATATCCCTTAAATGATACCCATCCATCTCAAAATAGAGGGACACATTGAATAATCTGAACCTAGACACTATCTGAAAGAAGAATTGAGTTGTTAAAACTGAAAAACCTTTTTAACATAGGTCTGTTCAGTCAGGTTGACTTGGACAATGGCAATATCAACAACAGTAAGTTAACAAAAGAGCCCCTATATTAAGCATGGGCAACATTTTTGATGAACTAGACTGCATGAGACATGGCTCATCATCAGACAAGCTACACTATTAAAAAAGTAAAGATAATATTTTGTTAAGCATGCACTTCAGAAACTCGCGCAGGTCACAGGTTGCCCATAACTGCTCTATATCTATAAAGGCGACGAGCTGGCAGAAACGTTAGCACGCCGGGTGAAATGGTTAGTGGTATTTCGTCTGCCATTACGTTCTGAGTTCAAATTCTGCCTGGGTCAACTTTGCCTTTCATCCTTTCGGGTTCAATAAATTAAGTACCAGTTATGCACTGGGATCGATGTAATAGACTTAATCTCTTTGTCTGTCCTTGTTTGTCCCCTCTATGTTTAGCCCCTTGTGGGCAATAAAGAAATAACTGCTCTATATCAGTGTTCAATCAGTTGGAAATGATATCCAAAATCTTCCTAAAACTACATCCTGCCATCGTTTAAAAAATTGAAAGATACACTGGCTATGGAACTCCAGAGAAAAATGATGAAATGTGTACTGCTGGAATGAATTTAGTCATAGGTTAGTTCAATTAGATTGATCTATAACTAAACAACAGCAACAATAACAACAACACTTTGAATAAAGACGCTTATATAGAAATAAGCTCTTGCTCTAAAGAAGCATAAGAAAAGGAAATAGCATAAACCATCAGATTATTTATTCACACAACAGGTATCAAAGGTGTGTCACTTTACTTTAATAGATCCTATGCCAGACAATTATCATCTGCTATGATCTATGATAGTGCCTTTATGCACCAAGTGCCTAAATGAGAGGACCTCTCAAGGCTAGTTCAGTGTTCTAAGAAAACATCCATATTAAGTTGGATATAAAGATTACCTTTTGGTACTAATTCTGCTTCTAATGTTAATAATTAATTTCTAATAAACCTGTTGGCTATTTGTGATAGCAGTGTCTGAAAAGATGCTGATATTCTGTATATCATAGCAGTGAGATTGGCTAGCATGCA
Organism: Octopus sinensis; assembly: GCF_006345805.1. NCBI lineage: Eukaryota > Metazoa > Mollusca > Cephalopoda > Octopoda > Octopodidae > Octopus > Octopus sinensis. Next base: position 49,441,680 of record NC_043005.1, on the reverse strand, counting down.
CTGACCAAACATCTCCCACTGATGATTTTCAGTAAAATGAAATTATGTGATATGGGAGTTCCAGTACCTATGACAGACAGTTGTCATCTGCTATGATCTATGAGTGTGCTTTTAAACACCAAGTGTCTATATGAGAAGATTTCTCAAGACTAATAACACAGTATTTAGTGTTATGAACTGAGTTCATAATGTAGCTGCTATAATATAATACTTGATTAAAATTACAAAAATAATTATTATAAATTGATACAAATATTGTGAGTGATAAACATACAAACATGGTCTATCTACCTCTCTTTCTCTTTCTCTCTCCCTCACACACACACATATGTATATGTAGTCTCCTTCTCTCTCATATGCATATGCACAAAAGCCTGCAACCAACAATACTATTGTGTACAGTAATACTATGTAAAATAAATAAAAATATAAAAAGAAAAACAAACAAAATAAGAAATGCACGCTTACCAAATGAGTGTCGTTTGGTATACCAGCAATTGCTAATGGGTGAATGATATCTTTGGAAAATTCGCCTTCCCTTTCAGTTCGTAAACACTTTCCAACTATATATTCACTGTCTTTGAAGAGCTTGAATGGCTCTTCTAAAACTATGAGGTCTCCATTCCGAATATGAAGGCTGGATGAGAAATTCTGTTTCTCTGAAGAATGAAAATTTAAAAATTGACAGAGAAATTTTTGAAGTTTACAATTTCAAATATGCATGTACATGTGCACACACACACACACACACATACACACAACAAGCTTTTTTCAGTTTTATCTACCAAATCTACTCAATCTATACTCAAGGCTTTAGTTGGTACCACACATAGGGACTTAATTAAGAACTATTAGGTTCAGAAGCAAGCTTCTTACAACACAATCAGACCTGTACTGCCACTCTCCCTTCCTCCCTCTCTCTCTTTCTCACCATATATATATATATATATATATATATTTCTATTCTTTTATTTGTTTCAGTCATTTGACTGTAGCCATGCTGGAGCACAGCCTTGAAGGGTTTTAATCAAACAAATCAACTCCAGAACTTATTTTTTAAATGCATGCTTAACAAAATATTATTTTTACTTTTTTAATAGTGTAGCTTGTCTGGTGATGACCAGTGATGGAAGGACAAATACAGACACAAAGACATACACACACACACAATTTCCATCTACCAAATCCACTCACGAAGCTTTGGTCAGCCCAAGGATATAGTAGAAGACATTTGTGCAAGGTGCCATGCAGTGGGACTGAACTTGGAACCATGTAGTCGGGAAGCAAGCTTCTTATCACACAGCCACATATTTATATGTATGTAATGTATATATATGCACAAGCAGATACACTCGTGCACACATATACATGTAGTAAAGTTGAAAACAATTTGCCAGAACATTTGTCAAAGGCATCTTACCAGGAACATTGCATTGACAAAGTGCAACTGTCACTCGCGAGTTGTGGCTCAGTTCTTCCAAGAAAGTGTTCAGTACTGCATACAGTTCATCTACTTGGTGTGCTTCCACCATGTTGTTCGCTCCTCTGACATCTAAGATATGTAGCCAGGCACTGTGTATAAAAGAATCAAAGAATTAAAGTCCTTTTTAATCATGATAAATTTTACGTGTTTGATCTTTAATATTTTTGTTTGCTTAAGCCATCATGACCAGATAAGCTTAATCAAGCTGATTTATAATTAAAATCATGACAATGCCTTAGATATAGTGTATCTAAGGCTACATATCCATTTTTTTTTTAAGACATTAAAAGTTGCGGTAAAAAAGGAGATTTGGCTGTTATTTCTAACAGATTGGAATAGTATGTGTAGCAGTAATTTTGAGTAGACTCAAAATGGGTTGCAGTATGATACTGAAATGTCAGCAACAATAAAATTTACTTTGGAAATATTTGATAAAAAGTTCATGAATATGTTGTGCCATAACTCAAATGTATAAAGGTCACAAATCAATATTTGTAGCAAACAAAATCTGATAATATTCCCCTAAGAAAATTATTAAATGTTAAATGTGACTCATATCTTTTTTTTTTAACCTTTACAGTATATTTTTTAACCAAATATATTCATCTTCATGCAAGTACACTTCAGACATGGGAACTGAGTTAACTTGTTGACAGTGGAGTACTCTCTGGAATTGCTCTCATTTCATATGACATAGTACACACATTTTATTTTTACTAGCCAATAGAAAGAGATTGCCAGAATTAATTTGCATATGCTTAGCATGTTACACAAACCAGCAAAACTTTAATTAGCAGAATGAGGGTTGAGGCTAAGAAGGAAGTATATTTATTTGACAAAATAAAGCTCAATAATAAAAAGCCTAAAAATAAAGTACTAACTAAAACTCTTCTAGGTGGTAGCCCAGCAAGGCCTCAATCAAATAACTGAAACAAGATGAAAGATACATAATTGACATGCAATATTTACTTCTCAAAAGTGAAGTTAAGAAAACCAAAAAATTGATTAATTTCTTTTTCTACATAAAGGTAATCAGTTATACTCCCTAATGGTATTATATGTTTTGCTAAAAAGTTATCCTCACCCTTTCTTCTTCACAATGACCATTTCTTCATATGGGAGAAGTATCTTCTCTTCTTCATCAGCATCCACAATTGTCAGGCCTTTCTGATGGATTGCGCCTGTGACTCTGGTTAGTTTATGACGTGGAGATGTAAACTGTTTGATTTCAAAGAGTCTACAGAATGATTTGTGCAAGTGTTTCATAGCAAAGTCTACAACCTCAGTTTTACAGGAAAGTGGTGTTCTTCTGCTATGTTGAAAATCTTTTTTGAATATTTCTGAAATCAAGTTAACCCACTCACTGACAGGTCTCCTATTGATGCTACTTTTTGGCAAAAGCTTTTCCACTATTTTGGTCAATTTGCTTAATGAGAGTTCTTCATTGTTTATGAAGTACTTCAAAGCTGCAAAATATTGTAAGCGGGAATCCTGAAATCAAAATAAAAGCAAATGAAAATGATTAGTTGCATAAATAGACAAGAAAATGTCTTATACTGCCATTCACTGTCCTCCATACATACAAATATTAACCCATTCATAACACTATATAAACATATAGGTGCAGGTATGTCTGTGTGATAAGAATTTTGCTTGCTAACCACATAGTTCCAGGTTCAGTCCTACTGCATGGCATCTTGGGTAAGTGTCTTCTACTATAGCTTCAGGTCAACCAAAGTCTTGTGAGTGGATTTGGTAGACAGAAACTGAAGGAAGCAGAAGCTCATTGTATGTGCAAGCGCACATGTGTGCGGGTGTGTGTATGTGTGTGTGTGTGTGTGTGTGTAAAAAGAAAAGGGAAAGAAAGAAAATTTCTAACAATGAAGAAAGTTTTTCAAAAATCTTTATATTTCAAGCACAGGCTTATCTTTAGAAGGAAGCAGTCCAAGAAATGTGTATTTACATAGATATTGTAATTTTATTTTAAACTGTTCAGCATTTGAGTTAGCAGCTGCAGTAACTTTCCAACTGTTGGTGCAAGCAACTCTCCAACTGTTGGTTACTGCGACATGTTCTCACATGGTGGTAGTGGTGGAAGATGGTGTTGGTGGTATATGTCATAATATTGGTCACTGTTGCCATGATGTACATGTAGGAGCCACCGGCCCATCTCTGGCTGACTATTGATTTTCACAAATGCGAAGCAGTTTAAAATAAAATAACGAAATTGATGTAACTACACATTTCTTTGATTGCTTCCTTCTGAAGATAGGCCTTTGCATCTAAAATATAAAGGTTTTTGTAAAACTTTCTGCATAGTTAGAAGTTTTCTTTATTTCCCTTTTTTCTACTTCTGTACTACAATGCTTCAAGCAGACAACAATGCTCTTATTACTCTTTTATCTGTTTCAGTCATTTGACTGTGGCCATGCTGGAGCACCATCTTTAGTCGAAGAAATCAACCCCAGAACCTAATTTTTGTAAGCCTCGTACTTATTCTATCGGGCTCATTTGCCAAACTGCTTGGTTACGGGTATGTAAACACACCAACATCAGTTGTCAAGCGATGGTGCAGGGACAAACACAAACATACAAACATATACATCTCTCTCTCTCTCTCTCTCTCTCTCTCTCTATGTATATATATATATATATATATATATATATATATATATATATATATATATATATATATATATATATATATATATATGTGAGTGTGTGTGTGTGTGTAGATATATATATATATATATATACAACGTGTTTCTTTCAGTTTCCGTCTACCAAATCCACTCACAAGGCTTTGATCACCCAAGGTGCCACGCAGTGGGACTGAACCCAGAACCATGTGGTTGGTAAGCAAGCTACTTGCCACACAGACACTCCTGCGCCTATATATATATTATATATCATATTTTGAGTTTTATTTTTTCCTGTTTGCACCAACATACCTCTGTGTGTGTGTGTGTGTGTGTAACTTAGTGGTTCAGCAAAAGAGACCAATAGAAAGATCACTAGGGTCAATTCATCCAACTAAAGTTCATCAATGCAGAGCCCCACCATAGCTGCAGTCTAATGACTGAAAGAAGTAAAAGAATAGAAGAATGAGAATGTATTGAACATCCTGATGAAATGTTCCTCTGTTCATGTTATTATCCTATGATAACTCTTTCTCAAGTTTCGTCAAATAGCTTAAGATGACTTTGATATTGAAACTGTAAACAGTCTCACAATTTCTTGATTTCCAGCTATCTGTATATACTCATATACAGTCACCTGGCATCGTTTGGGATCAAATATGCTGCTATATAGCCTGCAATAATACAGTAGAAGATAGCACAATATTATACCTGAGATATGTAATCTCACAATTCTGTGATCAGAAATTTACTTTACATCATTCTTTTAAACAATACCATTTCTTGTTCACATTTGTCTTACCTACCTCCAAAGTATATTCTTCCACAGTAATACCTCGCATTACTTGTGCATAAATCAAATTAACTGCTATAGGATCTGTAACATGAGTCTCCCAAGGTGGGAAATATTCCTTTCTGAAATACAAACGCCAAGGTGCACTGCTTTCATTAACTGATGCAGCTTTTGCAAAATATTCACACTCACAGATTGTATCCATGATACGATGGGAAGAGTCTCCCAGGTAAGAAATCTGTAAAATAAGAATAAAACTAATTTTTAATATGTATAAAGATTTAATATAGTATTTTTTAATGAGAAAATATGCTTTAATTTCTTAAATTGGCACAAGACCACAAATGTTTATGAGCATATGGTAGGTTAACCTAGCAGTTGACTTGCACTTAATTTTATCAGTCCTCTGGCTTGTCGGCTCCTGTCAAACTGTCCAGCCCATGCCAGCACAAAAAAAATAGATGTTAAATGACAATGACAAAGACGATTAAAGACAAAGATAATCTCAGTAGAATTTGGACTCAGAATGGCTTTAACTCAGAAACGGCTATACTAAATACTGCCAGGCAATTTTCTTAAAACTTTAATGGTTCTGACACTTTATTGTCATCATGGAGTATAATTTCCAATAAATTCCTCTTGTTTAAGATATTTAGTAGATTTAGTCACAGTGTAGATTATTATTTAGTGATAATTTCCCTTAAAAGCCATCAGATTGCTAATATGATAGATCTTGAAATTGATCATTAATAGATAACCTAAAATAGATAGAGAATACAAGATCAATAATGTTGTTGACTTCTGTGAACCTTTCAATAATCTTTTATTTTTATTGTATAGAAGAAATAAAATTATCTTAAAAACTATTCAAAAATGAAAGATTTTTTTTTCTTTTGCAAACAACTTGAGGATGCAAGTAAGTGTATGGGGTCATACTGGATGCAAGTAAGTGTATGGGGTCATACTGGATGCAAGTAAGTGTATGGGATCATACTGGATGCTAGTAAGTGTATGGGGTCATCGGGGAAGAATGCATGTTGTTTCAAGGCCTTTCTCTCAATGACTTCATTGCACACCAGGCTCTCTCACTGAAATAAGGCCTCACTTATTAGATCAACTACTAGGTTTCCCTTGATATTCTACAAAACATTGCTCATTGTCTCTTTTTAACCAAATCCAGTGGTTTGCCTTCTCCACTGTAGATGTACGACATTAAAAAGTATATCACTTAACAAATATAACATCTAATAATGAAACTAATTCCTATATATGAGCAAATCCACAAGAATAAGGAAGAAGAGTGAGTTGCAGGGAAAAGAATAAGAATTACTGAAATAAGAAAAATGAAACAAGAAGGAAAATTTAGTTAAACACAAAATAGAAACTTAAAGAATTACTGTTAAGAAGCAGAAATAAGCCACCAACGAGATATTTGTTAGGTGTTACACAAGTTAAAATATTTTCACCTTGTCAAAAAGAGTGGCAAACACTGAGAAACCCATTGTTTCCTTTAGGCCTAGGCTTCTAGCGATGGACTGGCACAGTTCCTTCACAGTGGTTGAGGAATCTACTCTTACCAATAGACGGTCTCCTGTCATCAAAATCACCGGCACAAATATTGGTTTGTAGTTCTTCATGGCCTGAATGTATACAATATGACATCATTGATAAATATGGAAGAAGAAAAAATTAATTAATGTAGTAAACAAATGAATATCACATAATGACAGCGGGATTATTGTTTGGAAGAGATTGAGGCCTTGTTCACAATATCATGCTCATACCATGTATGAATATATGAATACTTACCAACCATAGGCCGGAACCACAGGTTTATCCAACCCAAACTGGTGCATATCTTTTCAAGTACCTGATTCTACCTGAATTCTTATTTTACTATATATATATATAGTAAAATAAGAATTCAGGTAGAATCAGGTACTCAAGTTGATATTCCGGTCGTGTACACAGAGAAAACCAACCCTATAAGTATTTAACACCTAGGAGATGGTTCAAAGCACATGTTACATTGAATTGTACATTGCTGGTATACTCTAGGGTGTCCAACATGTCATAAAAGTAATGATCTCATTCTTCTATTCAAAAAATGTGTAAGAAATGGCTGTAATGGACTGACAATTATCAATTGTCTATCCAGCTGTAGAAACATCCAGCTGTAGAAACACTGCCAGATCTGACTGGCCTGGTGCAGCCTTCGGGCTCCCCAGACCCCAGTTGAACCGTCCAACCCATGCTAGCATGGAAAGCAGACGTTAAATGATGATGATGATGTTATTATTCCTTTGATTGTATGTGTGTGTGTGTGTGTGTGTGTGTTATGGGAGTTTAATTCTCAAAATGTGGAGATGTTTCGGAAGGATCCTGAACACCCCCACGTGACTGAAAGTGGACTAACAGATTTCAATAAATAAGAACTGTCTGAACTGTCAAGGGCAGTTGACAGTGTTGGTCAACCATATTGGTTACTGTGTTAGTGCAACGTGTGTTGGTTTAATATTGCACCTACGTTCAAGTAGTATAGAGTGTGTTCAGTGTGAACATAATAACTCTAGATAACCACATTAAAATATTAATTTGGGTAACACCTGACATGTACACACATGTCATAACATTTTTTCTCTGTTTTCTTTTCTTCTTCTTGTGCTGCAAATGGTACATTAAGTTTGGGTTTGAAAACTGTTAATGAATTTTCTTTTACTTGAAATTTTGCTTTAAATTTATTGCACCAACTCAGCTCATCCAAAGAAAAGCATCAGGGAACAACCTTTACATCCCTTTTTTTTTAAAAATTTCTGACTCTGTATTATAATTGGCATATGACCCTATAAAAATTATTCATGGGTAAATTCCATAGGTCAAACAGTTCCATCCACTCAGTTCCAAAAAGGTTGTTTATATTTTTTAATACATTAAGCTTTCACTTTTGTGAAACGTAATGTTACAGATAATCTTTGATTTTTATAAAGACAGTTGAATCTGTAGTGTAACATTGGTTAATTTTCTGCTTTTCATTTCTTACTTTTGTTCACACTGACTGTATATGAGAGCAGTTTCTCATTTCAATTTGTTCCATATCATGTCTTAGGTTTGTTTATCATTCTCTGGCATTCCCCAGATATTTCTTGTAGTGAAAGAGGAGGAGAGAGTGGGAGATAGTGAAAATAGAGAAGAGAAAAGAAAGTAGGAGTGTTTTGATAGTTTGCAGGGGAAAGGAAAACAAAAAAGAAAAAAGTTTGAGAGGGAGGGGAACGCATGGCTTTTGTATCAGTGTGGTCAAACTTGCTTGATTCAATATGTTGTTTTTTTCCTTTTTTAGAGATCTTTTGTGAGGAAGGAAAATATTTTTTTTGTATTCAAGTGGTCAAGGACTTTAATTGACAGGCCAGATGTTGATTTTGATTTTCTCCAGTAGGAATTATAATTACATTCCAAGATCTTGCTTTTTTAAAAATTCTTTTGTATTCATTAAAGTAAGGGAGAGAGAGAATGGTTGTATGGATGTGGTAAATATTTTTTTTTTTTCATTAAAATCCCAGATGTTGTTTTTGATTTAGTTGTGTATGGCTATGTTTTTGAAAGAGTGATAAGTATAGGCATGGGATCTTTTCCTTTTGATGGACGGAATTTTCTAGTTAACTAAACAATTTGAAACTTCATATACTGGTAGAATGTGTCAAAAGAAAACAATATTGTAAACAAAATTTAAAACAAAATTGTAATTTGTAAGTTTAACGTAGTTTAATTCTTTGAATTTTAACCAATGAAATGCCAGCATTTGAGCTCAAATCATTTGCTGCTTTATTGATATTGATAAACAAACATAGCAGACGCACGCCACATACACACACACACAGATACATACACACGTACACTTGCACACACACACACACACACTCTGTCACTCTCTCTCTCTCTCTCTCTCTCTCTCTCAAACACATGCATATACATTTGCACAAGCACATAGTAATTAATATATAAGCGTACACATACAAACGGAGATATACATACACACACATATGCACACAAGCATACATACACGTTCGTGAGTTCGCACTGGTGTCGATAGAATCAACTTAATACTTTTGTATCTCATGTTTTGTCCCCTCTGTGTTTTTCCCCTTGCCACAACAAATTTACACAAAAGGTAAATAAACCAGAAGCGGGGAGTCAATGTTTCATCGTTTCGGGGTTGATAAATTAAGTACCAATTACGCACTGGTGTTGAGGATTTTTTTCCCAATTTATATCACAGCCTCCGACAAGCTGGGGCATCCTTTTATGAAAAAATATTTTGCAATTTTTTACAATATGACCCACACTCCACGCGCACCCTCTAGACCGATTTAGGCATGTTATTGTTTTGTTTTTGTTGTTTCTGGCCCTTCAAAACCATGAGAGAAGCCTTTTCAGTAAAAAAAAATAGAGAAAATATTCAAAAAATATTGTTAATATTTTTATGGGCGACGAAATTCATTGATTTAAGAGATATAGCTGTTATTTCTAGCACATGCCTCCTCCTTCCGCCTTTGTTTATCAAACAGACAGAAGAGAGAAGGATGAATAACATGTGTGTGTGTGTGTGTGTGTGTGTGTGTGTGTGTGTGTGTATGTGTGTGTGTGTGTGTGCGTGCTGTTTATGTTGCAAGAGGATATTGTCTGAGTTTTTAGACACAGCAAATGATTTGAGCTCAAATGCTGGCATTTCATTGGTTAAAATTCAAAGAATTAAACTACGTTAAACTTACAAATTACAATTTTGTTTTCAATTTTGTTTACAATAATGTTTTCTTTTGACACATTCTACCAGTATACAAAGTTTCAAATTGTTTAGTTAACTAGAAAATTCCGTCCATCAAAAGGAAAAGATCCTAGGCATGATTTTAAATACAATCTGAAAAAAGATTAAGTGTGGAAAAGTGCTTCTTAATTATAAATATGATCTGAATTTTTTTTTAAATCTTAAATATGATCTGCGTTCCTTGAATTTTCCTTATCCACATATTTCCAGGTCAACCATTTAATTTTGGAGGGAGTTAAACAGTTGATTTGGAAATATGTGTTGGAGAAGGTTTTTTTCCTGATTGGTTTAATACAATTATATATGTGATTATTAGTTTAGTATAAAAATTACCTACAAGGTTTTATTTAATCCTGGCCGCAAAATATAATCATTAATGTGATTTTATCCTGAATTCTATTATATATATAGATATATATATATATATAATATATATATATATATATATATATAACCTGGGACCTTGAAGACTGCTATAAGGCATGAAAGTATACTAGTCCCCTAATATTTTATATTCAACATTTCATCTATTCAATAAGACAATCAATACTTCATTTCATTTTACTATATATACATATATTATTTATACTATATATTCTATATTCTACATTAATATTATAAAGAATATAAATAAAACATAAAAAACAGAGTTGGAATTTCTTTGAATAATATATATCCCTCTATACACAATCATACAAACCCCTTTTTATATATATATATGCCTGTATGTATATATGTATGTGAGTGTATATATATATATATATATATATATATAGAAATAACAGGAGATCATTTTCAAGACCTCAACAGAGATTACCCACAAGAAACTGGACAAAAAACCGATCTAGATCTAGAAGTAAACCCAGATCATTTCTCCAGGTGGTTAAAAACAATGCTAACAAGAAATTGAAAAGTAGCATACATAATACCAAAAACAAGACAGAAAACATAACGAAACCAAGTAAAGTACCACAACCAAAACGCAAAATTCATCAAGCAAACATCAACAGGAATATAAATCATAACCAGAAGAAAATCCATTTTTTTACGTCAGGACAACAAACACCGGAGAAAGAAAAAATCCAAGAGGAAACATACCCCAAACAACTGAACGTATAGATCCTAAAATAATTAATTTATCAAAAAGAGATCTTGACAATGATGAAATCCAACTTCTGTCAAAAGGACTGAAATTCACACCTACACCAACAGCCAACCACCAAGAATTAAAGGAGGATATCCAAAAATTTTGTCGAAAATTACGACTTGTAGAATTCTTCGCTAACAAAAGTAATGAGATTGATGAATCCCTAGTAAAGAATAAATCAAATTTCACCCCACCAAAAGGAAGAAATAACTACCTTGACCAATACATTGATATCCTGTCTAAATTTCCCCTTAGACGCAATACCAATGTTAGGCCAAACATTAGCAAATCAGAGATGTCTGCATGTAAACGTATACAAAACGATCAAACAATAATAATTAAACAAGCAGATAAAGGTGGTGCAATTGTTATTATGGATACCGAATACTATAAGGATTTGGTTGAAGACCAACTGAAGGATACAACCTTCTATTGTGAAATATCCGCAAATATAGACCACCACATCATGAAAAAGATCAACAACCTGATTTCAACACACCACAACTCACTTACGGATAATGAAAAAGACTACATCACCAATTTTGAACCAAAACCCAGCAACTTCTACGGCTTACCAAAAATACACAAATCAAAAACATTCAACAGGCAGTAAAAGAACAAGAAAGTGAGTACATAAAATTATTACATCCAAAAGACCTAAAACTTAGACCTATTATAGCTGGTCCAGCATGCCCTACACACCGTCTAAGCAATTTTATTGACATTGTTTTGAAACCACTATGTACTTACATACCAAGTTTCATCAGGGATGACATCGACTTCCTGTCCCATCTTCCCAAAACAACAGAAACAAATTCAGTTTTAATAAGTTTTGATGTGGTAAGTCTCTACACCAATATTCCACACGATTTAGGAATAAAGGCGATTAAATACTGGTTAGAAAAACATAGAGAAGTGATTCCCAGCAGATTCACAGTGCCATTTATATTAGACACAGTCAAACTTATTCTAGAAAATAACACATTCTTCTTCAATGGAAAGAATTACATCCAAATTAGAGGCACGGCGATGGGAACGAGGTTTGCTCCCATTTACGCCAACTCTGTAATGGGATACTTAGAAGAACAACTCTACCAAGAGGTGGAGGTAAACTATGGCACTGGATTTAGAAAGTATATTGAAAAGGCATGGAAGAGATACCTAGACGACTGTTTCATAATCTGGACAGAATCTCTAAATACTCTGGAAGAGTTCAATATCCTCCTGAACAACCTACACCCATCTCTCCAATTTACAAAGGAGATGAGTAGTACCAAATTACCATTCCTGGATATAATGGTAATTAAAAAAGACACCACCATCACCACAGATATATACTATAAACACACAGACACACATCAATACCTAAATTTTAAGTCGTGCCATCCACCACATACAAAACGTAACATCCCATACTGCCTAGCCAGAAGAATTTGTACTATTGTAGAAGATGCAAATATCAGGAACAAACGCCTAATAGAACTAAGAGAATTTTTGCTCAAACAAAAATACCCATCTCTACTTATAGAAAATGGCATACAGCGGGCTATAAAAATACCCATACAACAACTTAGGACAACCCAAGGAAGAGGAAAACAAGAACAAGTCATACCATTCATAGTGACACACAACCCATGTCACCAGAATATCTTCAACATTGCCAAAGCAAACCTACCAATCATTGCCCAAAGTAATGAATTAAAATACATAATCACGGATCGAGCTATGGTGCTTAGTAAAAGACAGCCTAAAAACTTGAAAACATTACTAACAAAGGCAAAATTTGACCTCAGCAACAAAGACCAAACATTCACGGTATCTAAATGCAATGATAGCCGATGTGGCACATGCCAATTCATACATACCGGTCAATATATAAACACAAAAACCGGGAAAATATTCACAAACGCGAATATGAACTGCAAAAGCAGAAATTTAATTTACTGCATCAAATGCCCAAATTGTGAAGAAATATATGTAGGTCAGACGGGAAACGCACTATTAGAACGCTCACGTGTACACCGGCAACAGATTAGAGACCCAGAGGTCCGTCAGATACCTTTGAGTAACCACCTAGCAACATGTGGTCGGAAAATATATATAATATTTCCATTCTACAAATTACACAGCCCAAGTGAAATCGAGAGGAAAATCAGAGAAAAGAATTTTATTGATAAATTCGAACCCAAGCTAAATAAGCAATAATAATAATACTTAAAGGTATTACTTCCACTGCTACGACCATGACCACTAACAACAACAACAATACTAAAGGTGATCAAGATGAAGATAGCAGGAAAATTATCTTATTTAGGGTTAAAAGTTCTATTGCCACCACCATCACCACTAGCAACAATAATTAAGGTGCTGACAATGATGATGATGACAATTGAAATCTAAAAATATAAAAATCTCTGACAAAGGATATTTACAACATTTCTAAAAATAACCCAACAATTGCTGCTTCGGCCAGGGTCAAGATACAGGACTCTTGACATGTCCAACAAAGCGTGATGCCTAAACCAATCAGCTCAACCAACCAATCAGCTTAAGTAATTGAGTGATACTACACACTGATTGGTCAGAATACAGTTTGCAAAACCTAGCACTCTGGAGCCTCTCCCAGCTGTATTTATAGCACAGAATCAATCATCTTGCTACAGTCAAAAATTGTGAAGCATGACTGTCAACACTACTACATGAACCCGAAGATTGCAGAATTCAATGCATGAAAGTACTAGTTCAATCAGAATGAATATTTAACATTCTTCTATTTCATTTTATTTTATTCAATTATAATATATTATCTTATAATATATCATTATAAGATTGTAAATAAAACGTGAAAATCAGACAAGGTTGGAATTCTTTTTATTAATATATTCTTCTATACACAATCACACACACCCATATATATATATATCTATATATATATATATATATATATACACACACAAACACACACATACATACATATTCATATGCTCATGCCAGCATGGAAAGCAGATGTTAATTGTTAAATGGTGATATATTGCTAGTAGTAAAGAAATCCCATGTAACATGCCTGCAAAATTTTTCACTGGTAGGAGGAGAGTAGAACATGGGAATTTTGGGGATAAATCCACTCTACATAGAGCTATGAAAACTGAGAGATTTAGGGAAAAAATAAGGTTAAAAGATGTTGTCAAAATTGCATGACAAGTTCATGAAGTCCAGAAATTAATGGCTCTGATTGAAGTTTCCGCAACATCAACAACTTAGCTTGATCTTGGTTTAGTGGAGGTAGTGTAATATTTATAAGGGATCTGTGGATAGCACTTAGTTGCTCAGCACTCTACCTATGTACCCTGACTCTTCAGTTGGGGCAACACAAGAGTAAATCATAGAGATGTCTGTTGCATGTTGGCTACTACTTTTGATGGGTGGGTGCATACTGAAATTTTTTGTTTTATAGAAAACTATAATCATTTAGTAAGTTTTTGTAATATGCATATCAGAAAATAATGATAATAAATATCATTACCTGTGTATTAATCATTTTCTATAAGTATATAAATGAACATGCTTACCTGGAACTCACTCCACCCAGTGGGATAGCAGCGTGTGCCATTCCGTAGGGATCGGCGAAGACTGTACTCAACTTTTGATGCAATTTCAGATTCAGATTCTCGAAGAAATGTCAACAAAGAAGGCATAAGCTGTAGGCACAAGAAAGGAAGGCAATTAAGGAATTCATTTAGGTTATCTAAACTGAGAAATATTTCATTTAATAGAAACGATTCTTATGTAGTGCGTCATAAGAACTTTCATTAATACTTTTTTTTTTTACTTGTCTGGGAGCTTAGAACCACAGGCACCAGCTCGTAATTTACTTACTTAAATAACATTAAATGGACCATCTGTTATTTTTCACCTTATATTTTGGCTTCTGTCCTTGCCACATAGCTCTTTAGAGTTGTGTGAATCACCTTAATATTCTTGGTATCTGACACAATTACAATGATGCTGTCAGCATATCCAGATACAGACTCCACATTCTAGTTTGTGCAGCATGCACCTCAATATTTCTAGTCTCTGTAGTAGCGGCTTCTTAAGCCAGTTCATATAGAAGATATGACAGGAGGCAATCTTGATAAACTGAGTGCATGGTATTGAAAGGTTCCAATAGGTAGTTATTAACCTAAACCACCAAGCAGATGTCATCTTACATTGCAGTGATCCAGCCCTTGAAGATGAGACTGAAACTAGTTGCTGTGAGTTTGGTGGTCAACTCTACCTAAAGTTTTTGATTGATCTAAATTGATCAGGATTCCACTCATACCAGGTTCCTTACTCACCTCTCCATGATGTATCACATGAGTTGCAGATTGCCATTGATAGATCGACTGATGACAAATGCCAACCTCTTTGTTAACAGCTTGGCCAAAATTGTGAAATATACATGTAGCAGAATTATGGGCTGAAAAATATCATAATAGTTCTACTTGTTGAGTCTTTTTCTGTAGCTCCTCAGCTCACAGAGCAGGGGATTCTCATGTTTTGCTGCCAGTTACACTAGATATCTGTTAAGGGGTTTCCAAAAGGTCTAACACATAAACATAAAGTTCATGGGTAAGCCATCAGAACTTGATGATTTGTTCTTTATGCAGCTAGACATTGCTTCTCACATTTTTGTGGCTGTCATTGGCTTTTTGCCACACTCTACCTCTGTTACTAAGAGTTATGGCAAGTCACTGAGGTAGACATAAAAGTCCATTCTGCAATCCATCCCATCACTTGTCCTGATCAGATGAGCAAAGTGCTGCAGGAAAGCTGCGCATACTTATTTGGAAATGAGTAGTTTCATTGTTTGCTAAAGATAAAATTATATCTTTTTTGTTACGTTGCACCTTTACCACTCAGGTGCATCAAACAGCTTTTATTCCTTCCTGTCTTAGAGCACATGCCTTTGCTCTGATAATGCAGCCTCTGTGCTTCACATTGAAGTATTGGTTGAGAATCAGTCTCATAGTAAGCATGTTGATCATAATGCTTTTCCTAAACACCTGTTTCCAACTGGGTCTTATACTAATGCAGTTTGTCTTTTGTTACCCACCTACTGAACCTTAGTGATTCTGTTCCAATTGCTCTTTCCAGAGTGAACACTATTTATTCACTTAATCAATTCACTAATCTTGTCTCAGTAAGCTTTTTCTGCAAGGGATGATGCATTCAGGTTCCAAGATTTGGGTTCCTGTCTATGATGTCTACCTTGGTCAATGGTACAAATCACAAATTTGTGATCTGTTTAGCCTATGACTTCAAATTGTGGACAACCTACACTATCCCTATTTACTGGCATACAGAATACTCAATGTAGGTATGAACTAGAGCAGTTGTTCTTGGCTATTTTGTTTTATATATGGACTCCTCTGATTACTATTTTATTCTGGTGAGCCCCCCCCCTACCCAGCCACTCAATGTTTAAAAGCTAGTTTTATAGATACTTTTATCAATATTCCTATTGTTTTTCACACATTCCCTTGTATAAGTTTGCAATAGTACTCTCTGAGAGAACATGTTAAACTATGTAAAACAGAAAAAAGAAACCTAGCTGTTTCTTGCAATAAATAAATCTAAAGCAAAACTTTTTTTATGGACCCTTAAAATGCTACTACATTGCTTGCATGAACCCCAGAAGTGTTATATGAATATCCAGGTTCTATATGGACCCAAGTTGAGAATCACTGAGCAAGGGGATCCATTGTGGTTTGCCCATATCCACATTGATGCATTCAAGCAATCCAGTTAGGACTTGTCAGACAGAAACATCTAAGCAAGTTTGTGAAGTATTTGCAATGCATCTCTCATCTCAGTTAGCCTTACACAGACTCAAGATGCTATTCCAATCTCCCACTAGCACTAAAGAGCAGAATATTTCCAGGAAAGAGCAGAATGTTTCTAGATGCCTACATAACTACGGTTACCCAGCTCCTGTCAAAATGTAGACGGTTAGTTACATCCACTACCACCAACTAACCTTCTGAGTCCAGGAAATTAGTCCATATTGCATGAGGTAAACCTTCCCAAAACAACACAGTGACTCCACTTCCTAATCCCATCAGCTCATAGCCATCAAACACAAGTGTGAAAGGTAATGTTTCAGAAATTCCTATCTTATTGATGGCCATCATGTCTATGTTTAGTGACCTGAAGTTGTTGAACAGGTGATCTTGTTTCTAAGGCAAACTCCAGGACATGTCCATTCTAGTTCGAGTAAAACCACATTGGATGAAAGGTGGGAAGTGAGAGGAAGCATTTTCCATATTTGTGTGGAAGGAAGGTGATCTATCCTACTGATTAGTTGTGTGTGTTTATTCTTTTGTTTCTATTCTGTCAGAATATTTTGTTTTCAGTTTGTTCTAAGTTTCAGTTTGTTTCTAGTTATTTGTCAGTGCAGTATAGTTGTTGAATGTAATGTTTGTGCATTGATGTATATTATTTTTATTTTTTATTTATTTTTCCCATCTCCTCCTGAGTTTACTAGGAAGATGTGGGACAAAGTGGTGAGGAAGGATCTTCAAATGTTGGCTTCACTGAGATTGACAAAGGACCAGGACTTGTGGGGATTGCTGTACTAGAGAAGAACACACCATGCTAAGTAAAACTGCAGCCATCCTTACATATAGGCATGTCCTTTATGGTCATGCCCCCATTCCCCCTCCCAGCTGAGAGGTCTTTATCTTGCAGGTGCCACTGCCATGTAAAATGCCCTTGTGCCAGTCCCACATAAAGTACATTTGTGCCAGTACCACATAAATGCACCTGTACTGGTGGCACATAGTAAGCACCCAACACACTTTGTAAGGTGATTACCATTAGGAAGGGCATCCAGCACTAGAAACTATGGCAAAATAGACAATTAGAGCTTGGACAACTCTCCAACTGGCTAGCTCCTGTCAAACCATCCAACCCATTCCAGTGTGGAAAACTGATGTTGAATGATGATGATGATGATTTTAATCGTTTCCATCATTGGACTGTGGTCATGCTGGAGCACCAACGGGAAGGGCTTTTAGTGAAACAAATTGACCCTAGTACTTATTTTTAAGTGTGGTACATACTCAGGCAGTCTCTTTTGCCACACTGGGGATGTCAACAAACCAATCAATGAGAGGGGACAATTGCAACCAAAAAGATACACACACACAAATATGTGTGTACAACAGGCTTCCACACAGTTCCTGTTTACCAAATTTACTCACAAGGTATTAGCCAGCCTGGGACTATACTAGAAGACACTTACTCAAGGTATCACGCAATGGGACTGCTCAACTGGTACTCATTCTATTGACTCTAAAAGGATGAAAAAGCAAAGTCAGCTTTGGTAGAGTTTCAACTCAGAACGTTATGGCAGAAATGCTTCTAAGCACTTTGTCTGATGTGTTAATGATTCTGCTAGCTTGCTGCCCTAATAATTATATTGATAAGGATGTTGGTTTCTCATTTAGGCACAAGGCCAGCATATTTGAGGGGAGAGAATTGGTTAATACTACTGATCTCAAAACTTAACTAGTACTTTACTTTAACAACTCTGGTGAGACAAAATCCAAGTTGACCTCAATGAAATTTTAACTGAGAATATAAAGAGCTGAAAGAAATATTGTGTAGCATTTTTCTTGATGCTCTAACGATTCTGCCAGATCAAATTAACAGCAGCCGCAGCAGCAATAGTAGTAGTAAATATATAAAATAAAAAGTTAAAAAACAAAAAAGAGATGCTGAAAGAGATGAATTTAGCTTTGATATAAACTTTAAGAGGTATTGTTAGCAAAAGGAAATCATAAAGATCTCAAGGTCTACATACTGTTTCGGTTGGGTGGAAGATACCAACAATGAGGAAGAGTAGCAGCCATCCACGAGATAAACTGTTCTGTGAGGGATTTTGGGTCATTTGTTTCAAAATTTGACAGAATATTTCATCTCTGTTTAAGAAAATAAAATGGTAACAGTATTCAGAACTGATGCAATATTTTACTTTGAAATGTTATTGGCATATTTAATATATATTTACACTAGGTGCAGGTAAGGTTCAGTCCCACTGTATAGCACCATGCAAGAGTCTTCTACTTTAGCCCTAGGCCAAGGACACACACACACACACACACATATATATATATTATATATATATATATATATATACTTTATTTAAAGCAGCAGAAAATTCAACAAAACAGTTTCACATTTATGTGTTTACTCCGGTATATATATATATATATATATATATAATAATAATAATAAGGGTAAATAATTCTTTGATGGTTTTTCAGACAACCAACAATTATTTACCGGTAGATTTCGGTATGTAGATATGACCATTAGCGGCGGGAAGTTCTGTGAAGTTCAGTATATATATATCTGGCCGGCTACCTAGCTGGCCAGCCCTGCCAATATACACATATATTTGAATTTTCTCTGACTCCTCAGATTTTTTGAATGCTGGACTACTGGTTTTAAATTGATATTAAAATTAATATTAATTTATCTCCCTCAATTTTTAAATATTTAAATAAATACGTTCCCTAGTTGTAAGCACTATCCGCAGTGAATTATTCACTGCAGCCCTTCGCTTCAGGAGTCTCTCAGCGCGCCAGAACCAAGACATTTGAAATTTTATTCCCGATGTAATCAGTAAGACTAAGCACGTGTCTGTCTTGACACAGAGAGCTGGGGTTAGTCTTGCGGTTTGCATCACGAGGACCGAATGTACTGAAGAAGTCATGGAGACTTGATTTATGCAAGTAATTCTTTTGTTAAGACCGAAACCGGGGTATGCATTTAAGTCTGTTATTTATTTAATTTTTCATATGTCCTGCCCGCCAAAGTTGGTTCTGGTGTTCGCTGAATTCTTCCTCTAGAGAATTTCCCTTGTAGTTTGATCGTTGATGATCTTCTTCTAGCATTCTGGCCGGCTACCTAGCTGGCCAGCCCTGCCAATATACACATATATATATATATATATATATATATATCATCATCATTGTTTAATATCTGCTTTCCATGCTGGTATGGGTTGGATGGTATGACATGGAGCTGGCAAGCAGGTAGCTGTCCAAACCCAAATTGTCTGTTGTGGCATGGTTTCTATGGTTGGATGCCCTTCCTAATATCAACTACTTAACAGAATGTGCTTTTTACATGCCACCGGCACGGGTGCATTTATGCAGCACTGACATGGGTGCTTTTTACGTGGCACCAGCACTTGAAAGCACAAGCCTGCATGAGTGGAAAACAGTGATTTTACTTAGCTTGATGCATTTTATCTAGCACAGCAAATGGCCATATCTTCCACTCCTTTGTCATTTCTTCAGTGAGGCCCTGGGCCCTGAGTCCAAAAATCCTCTCTCATCACTTTGTTCCATGTCTTCTTGGGTCTACACCATCCGTAGATGCCCACCAAAATTAGAGCTCAGCACAGCTGTCCTCATCCATATGCATCACATGACCAAATCAGCATAGTCCTCTCTCTTGCACACAACATTTGCTGCCTCTTATACCCAGTTTTCCTCTTAAATCATTTACACTCTGTCGTGCATGCACACTGACATTACCCATCGAGCAGACCATTCAACATGAATGTGTGTGCATGTGTGTGTGTGTGTGTGTGTGTGTGTGAGTTTGTCTGTGTATGTGTTTCCCACCACCACTCGACAACCAGTGTTGGTTTGTTTACATCCCTATAACTTAGAAGTTCAACAAAAAGAACAATCATACAACAAGTACCAGACTTTAAAAAGAAGGTATTGGACTCAATTTGTTCAACTGAATCATTGAAGACAGTGCACCAGCATGGCCGTAGTCCTATGACTGAAACAAGTAAAAGACTAATGAAAAGGAAAAGTTGAATTTCTGTCATAATATTTCTAATTTGGGTTGTAACTGGGGAATTGATTTTCAACCACAGCCTTGAATCAAACACACCACAAGAATGTAGCTGGGTAGGCAAAAATTGTGTGGATAGATTTTGCTCATTCTTCAATAGTAAATCGAATCTGTAATCCTATTTAATACCACCTCCTAACTCCCAGTTGCTTTATAGAAGCCTGCTCTATCTCAAGCCACCACAAGATCCACTGTTTGTTGTGATGTGGTGGCTTGTGTATTTTGGTTGACCCTGAGTGCTATACTAGCAGAGCATAATATCCTGATAGGGCCTCATATACTGGACAGATCAAAAGATAGAAGCCAGACTAATATGGACCACCTCTTCTTAGAAGTAAAAAGGGGATTGCATTCAGCCAACATCCTTACTAAGAAAAATGCCAAGTTATGGAAGCATCACTGACAATTAAAAATCAACAAGACCTGGAAGAGGACATCCCAGAGTCAAGAACAGAGAAAAATAGTCATCAATGTCCTATGGTCCAGAATCATTAGCACATCAGACAAAATGCTTAGTAGCATTTCTTCCAGCTCTCTACATTCTGAGTTCAAATTATAATGAGGTAAACTGTCTTTGTGGGGTGATAAAATAAGGTACCAGTCGAATACTGGGACTGAGGTAATCAGCTTGTCCTCTCCCTCAAATATTGCTGGCCTTGCACTATGCAATGGACTGGTGTCCTGTTCACGGAAATGAGATGATCTCAGTCACAGGGCAACCAATCTTATGAGTCTTGAGGCTCAAGAACAAAAATGCCTAATACACCAATAATTTGTTCTTCAAAGTGTCACAAAGTGACACTCCCTAAGATGTACCCAGAGTAAGCTACTGACACATAAGAGGTGTAGCAATATTAGAAGCCTTTAAAATAAAACTTTTATACTTATAGACAGCAAAAATTCCTTCAGAGAAAGATTAATTGAAAGGAAAGGCAGAAGAAAAGAGAAATAAAGATTGTTATTCAGTTCTAAAGGGAACTTTTGTATGTGATTTGATTCTTTAGAAAGCATGTGTACCTAGTGTGCTCACTATGACCGAGAACAAGTACAAATTTCAATGTTAATTCAGTGATTACCATTTTGAAATAGGTTAAGAATTGTGATATCCTGCCATTCAAGTGACCTGCTTGAGACATTCAAGTTATTCAAAAAGACAGGATGTAGTAAATATCTGTGCACAAAGAAAAGAGCATGCACATGTGCATGCACACACACACACACACACACATGGACACCCATGCACTAACACACAAACATAAAACAAACACACACGCATACATATATATGTATGTGTGTGTATCTATCTATCTCCCTCTCTCTCTCTATATATATATATATAGATAGATAGATAGATAGATAGATAGATAGATACACACACGTACATATACATGAGTGTTTGTGTGTATATAAAGTTATATATTTATAAGTATGTGCATATATATGCATATATATATGTGAGTGTGTGTGTGTGTGTGTGTGTATGTAAATATATATGTAATATACATACATACATACATATATATATATATATATATATATATATATAATATATATATATATATATATATATATATATACACACTTTATTAATAGCAGCAGAAATATAACAAAAGCTGTTACTTGGAGTTTCACGTTCCTGTTCGTCGGACTCTTTTTTCCACCTTGTTTCACATTTATGTGCTTACTCCAGTATATATATATATATATGATTATAATTCAGGACATAGAAAAATTTCTTGCCTATATGCTGAAAGGAGATACTAAATCATCGAACCACATTAAATATCATCACTATTATTATTACATAATAGTCATAATATTTAATGTGGTTTGACAATTTAGCAACTCCTTTCAGCATATAGGTAAGAAATTTTTTCTATGCCTTTAATCATAATTGTATTTATGATTTCACTTTAATTGGGGTATATTTTTATATACTGCCCACTAATAACATTTTTAACAATTTTATCCTTTTATATTATATATACATGTGTGTGTGTATGTGTGTATGTGTGTGTGTGTTTGTGTGTGTGTGTGTGTGTGTGTGTGTGTGTGTGTGTGTGCGTGTGTGTGTGTGTGCATTTATACCTGAGTATGCACATAAATGCGAAACAAAGTGGAAAAAATAGTACTTGAATACCGGAGGTAGAGTAATATGCTCTCTCTATATATATGTTTATACATGTATGTTTATACATGTATGCTTATACAAGTATGCTAGCATGAAAAGCAAACATTAAATGATGTTGATGATGATATGTATACATATGTGTGTGTGTGTGTGTGTGTGTGTGTGTGTGTGCGTGTGTGCGTTCATGTGTGTATGTGTGAGTGTGTGTGTAAAATATCTAGGCCTTGTTTACCCAAGACAGTATCATTGAAGTTTTGAAGTTTATTGCTGATGATTCACCCCAGCTCAACTGGCGTCAGGCATTCATTGACAGTCTTTTCTGACAAACAATAACATTTTGACAATCAGGTTATGTTGCTTTGAATTTGTATAATAACTGCATATTTGTAGCCAGAGGTATGTGCATTCATGCACATACATATATTCATACATACATACTGACATGCATACATACATATGCTTGTATACGTACATACATTCATACATACACATGCGGATAAATACATATGTATGCAATGTATATAATCTTACATGCATGTATACATTCACACATATAAAAAATATGTAGGATATTCCAGAACCTTAACCTATAATTGGTGTATGCACACTCGTATAGATTTACAAACCTTGTATGTACATATACTTATGCCAAAACAAGGTCCACACATGCACTGCATCAATGTGTAAATATATTCATCTATCCATAAACACATACACACACACACAATCATATATATATATATATATATATATATATATAATGATAAATGTCGCCCTTTTCAAGCCTAACCAGGCTCATGGGCCTGGTTTCCCAGTTTCTGTTGCGTATGTGTTCCCCGCAACAGGACGGGACACCAGTCCATCACATTGTAACTCAGGAAACAGGAAGAGATAGCGAGAGAAAGCTGTGGCGAAAGAGTACAACAGGGGTCGCCATCATCCCTTGCCGGAGCCTCATGGAGCTCTTAGGTGTTTTCGGTCAACAAACACACACAACAACCGGTTTGGGAATTGAAACCACAATCCTCCGACCGCGAGTTTGCTGCCCTAACCACTGGTCCATTGCATCTCCATATATATATATATATGATTTTCAAGTTGATGCTTAAATTCTGGTGAAAGAACCTTGTTTCTGGGCTAGAAACCAGCTCGTTTATTAATGGTATAAAATTTGTAGGATAAAACCAGAATTCCATTCATACTTGCACTACATATACAAACATACATCTATGTAAATCAATGAGGAAGCCTCTACATATTCATTTTACCTGCTAGAAATAATAGACAAATTTCCATCAAATCATAAAAGGGAAGGGCACATTAGATATAATCTTAGATATCCCTAAAGAGACAAAATTGTCGAGTCTAGCTTGCTTTCGATCATAGACCAGCTCAATCAGGAATGATTTCGAGATAAACAGCAACACCATCATATATCTATGTATACACACAATAAGAATTCTTGTCATATATACTCAGTCAGTTTTCATGCAATAGTCTCAGCACTTTGGTTTTGACTTTTATTATTCTGAATGCTGTTGAAGTTTTACTTGTTTCCTTTTCTTTCCAAAGCACACTGACTTTATATCTTGGTTTCAAATTTTAGCACAAGGCCAGTAATTTCAAGAATGGGGGTAAGTCAACTACATTGACCCCAGTGTTTATTTTATCAACCCCAAATGGATGAAAGGCAAAGTCGACCTTAATGAACAGAATGTAAAGATGGATGAAATACCACTAAGCACTCAGCTTGGTATGCTAATGATTCTGCCAGCTCAAGACCTTAATGACATATGTTAACTACATTATATATAACTATATTAAGGCAGCGAGCTGGCAGAACCGTTAGCACGCCGGGCGAAATGCGTAGCCGTATTTCGTCTGCCGTTACGTTCTGAGTTCAAATTCCGCCGAGGTCGACTTTGCCTTTCATCCTTTCGGGGTCGATAAATTAAGTACCAGTTACGCACTGGGGTCGATGTAATCGATTTAGTCCGTTTGTCTGTCCTTGTTCATCCCCTCTGTGTTTAGCCCCTTCTGGGTAGTAAAGAAAAATATATATAACTATATTGTCTTATGAAATATACTTAAATAAATCAATAGTGTTTACTTTATTAAGGCCAGTGGATAAAAATAGACACTGTCTCAAGTCCTAGGACTTACAGGGCTTGCTGCCTGGTTTCCATAGTGTATAAGTGACCAAGATCACATCTTCTCTGAAGGGGATGCCAGTCTGTTGCTGGGTTATTCATTTAGAGCTGAGCCAACTGGTGCAACATGAACTGATATGTTTTGCTCAAGAAGACAACACATTACCCACTCAATAAGGGAATCAAAAACCTGATCTTATGATCACGAGTGCAACACTCTGACCACTAGGTCATCACTTTCACAATGCCAATGAATAATGAAACATATATTGATTTCAAAGAGATTTTTGGTCAAAGAACAGTAAAACATTAAAACTTAGAGAAAGAAACAAAGTACCCACAATCTTCCTTGTTGAGCCCCTGAGTTTGATTGCGGGAAAAAGGAGACGGGATGTACAACTCTGACTTGTCCATTGCTTCAATAAGAAAGCTACACATCAAGATATCAAATTATCTAAATAGCTGGTCTGATTGTTTGCAATAGAATGGATACCAGAAGAGAACCTTTGTGCTAGGTAACCCAAAATAAGATATATTAAATTATATATAGTCCTTCCCTCAACTATCTATATTATGTTTGGGTGAACATATTTAAATGCAGTCTACCTGTGTATGAAACAAAACAAAATGGAATATGAAACCTATAAATGATGATATATACATGTGTATGATGTCAAATATTCATATATAGAAATGTTACCATTTAAGAAACTTACCTGAGACTATTCTTCAACATGCCAAGACAGCACAGAAATTGAATGTGGTCAAGGACTTGCTGTCCAGGAAACAGGAAAGGAACGCTTGTACAATCAGTTTGTGGGTTGACACCCTTTATAAATTAATTAAAAAGAAATATTTCTGTCATTGTTTTTGATTAATAATATTACATAAATCAGGAACATATTCATTGTTTTAAACATATGACAAGGCCAGAGTTTGCACGAAATAGATATATTCAATTGATTTAGTCAATTCCTAATTTATCAACAAAGAGATAAAAAGACAAAGTTGACAACAGCAAAATTTGAACACAGACTGTTGTGTGTTGAAATTTAAAATGATACTACTCTTAATCCAACACTTTGAATAATCTTGAAATGCTCTGACATATTAAAACATTTTATATGACTCTCTACCATGACTGAGACAAAATAATACAGTTCAAGAGAATGTTTGTACACCTATTGTCATCTTATCATGTCATTATATGTAATCTGTCCCTGTCAGGTAAAAATATTCTCCTGATCTGATGGCTGAGTTTAAAATGGGATGAAATATGACACATCCCATTCAGACAGTTTGTATTCAAAACCAAGAGTGATATGCAATAGCAAAGCTCATTTAGAAGATTTGGGCAGTGCAGAACACTGGAATTGTTCTCTATTACCTTCTTCAAGACCACAGCAGCAATCAGAATCGAAAATATATGGTCATTGTGTGGTAAGAAGTTTGCTTCCCAACCACATTGTTCTGTGTCCAGTCCAACTGTGTAGCACCTATACTATAATCCTGGCTGACCAAAGCCTTCTGAATGGATTTGGTAAGCAGAAACTGAAAGAAGCTATTATGTGTGCATGTGTGTGTGTATGTTTGCATTTGACCTTTATCACTGACTGACATAGAAAAGCACAGTGACCAAGGATATATAAACTAAATGTTTGTGACATTAATCTGAAATTTATACCCACCAGCTCTTCATATTTCTTTATTGCATCATCAATATCCTTTTTAGAGTACTTCTTGGCAAAGTGTTCCCTGATGAAATTGAATGGTATTGGTCGGCTCTGGGAAATGGAAGAAAACAAAATTACAAATTCATAAATGTGTGGATGTGTGTTTCTTCCATTAATGTAATGTATATGCAAGCATTAACACCATTGTTATCATCATCTAACATCTGTTTTCCATGATGGCATGGGTTGGACAATTTGATAAGAGCAGGTGAGTCAAACACACTACTGTGTGTACTAGATGCTTTTTTTTTGCTATGTAACTTGCAAGACAGAAAAGGAATAGGGAAAAGGAAAGAGCATACACACACACACACACACACTCACACACATGCACACACACGAACACACACATGCAAATATATATACATACACACACACACACACACACACACACATATATATATATATATGTATGTGTATATATATATATATATGTGTGTGTGTATGTATGTATGTATGTATGTATGTATGTATGTATGTATGTATGTATGTATGTATGTATGTATGTATGTATAAATGTGTGATCCGGGGATCTGAGTGTAGGAAGAATGTAAGCTTCAAGTAGTAAGTGCCAGATATAGAGAACAAAAAGTGGATAGTATATAAGATACAATAACAATTTATTGGTATTGAGAGTCACACACTTTTTCCCGTATTGAAATTGTGAGGAAATTCAATTAGCTGATAATTTCTATATGGCTGCTGATAATTTCTATAAAGCTGCTAAAAATATGAATAAAAATCCAAATTGGGGGAGAAGAACAAGTAAAATGCATGCTTCATATGTTTCCAAGCTAGCTGAAGCTCATGATGCAATTGTTATGCAATCAACTATGCTCATCATAGCTAATCATCAGGCTGAGATCACTTAATGAAATGAAGGTTACATTGTTGTCTGGAATTTCTAAATCATTCACAACACAATGCTGAGTTCAACTGAGTTATACAAATGAAAACACAAATGGGTTTAGGTTCACTACAGCTGTTTCAGATGCATTTTTTATAGATAAACAAATCAATTACATCATGAAGAAAGAAGTTTCCGTCAAGTGAATTAAAATTCTTGAACTGTGCTTTGACATGTCACCAGCACAGGTGCCTGTCACACAGCACTGGCATCGACCACAACTACAATTTCACATGGCTTGACAGGTCTTCACAAGCACAGCATATCACCCAATGTTTGAAGAGTGCTTTCAATAGACTAGTTATGTGACACTAGCATCAGCCATGACTACAAGCACAGCATACCACCAAAGGTCTTGGTCACTTGTCATTGCCTTCATGAGACCCAACATTCAGAAATCGCATTTCACCACCTTGTCCCATGTCTTCTTGGGTCTACCTCTTCCACAGGTTCCCTCAACCATGAGAGTGTGACACTTCTTCACACAGCTGTCCTCATCCATATGCATCACATGACTATACCAGCACAGTCATCTCTCTTGCATAGCAAATCTGACACCACTTATGCCCAACTTTTCTCTCAGGATGTTTACACTCTGTTGTGCATGTACACTGACATTGCACATCCAGCGAAGCATACTAGCTTCATTTATTACAAGCCTACACATGTCCTCTGCAGTCATAACCCCTGTTTCACTGCAGTGTAGTATGGCTGTTTGGACACAGGCATCACACAGTCTGCCTTTCACTCTGAATGCTACTGACCTGGTCACCTAGGTAACTGAAGCTATTGACTACTTCTAGTTTCCCACCCTGGCACATGATGAAATCTATTTTCTGTACATTTTTAGTGTTAATTGTACCTGTGCACCTTCCACACACAAAAACTATTTTCTCTGTTAACCTTACTCTGATATTACTGCACCTCTTATGTGTCCATAGCTTACGCTGGGTACAACTTATGGAGTTTCTACCTACACCTTTTCTACAGATTGAGCAGGGCCAACTACGTGAAGGAATTTGTGATTTGTCTGCTTTCCTACTTACTAACACTTATGTATTTGCTAGGTTAACTCTAAGGCCCTTTCATTCTAGACCTTGCTTCCCCACTTGAAACTTCTTCTCCAGTTCTGTTAGTGATTCAGCTATAAGAGCAAGGTCATCAACATAGAGAAATTCCCAGAGGTAGCCTGTCCCGAATTTCTGTTATTGCCTGGAGGACTATGATGAACAAAAGGGGGCTGAGAACTGATCCTTGGTGAACCCCTACTTGTACCCTGAATTCTTCACCATACTCATTGCCAACCCCCAGCTTACTGACAGCATTCCTGTACATGGCTTGTACAGCTCTTACAAACCACTCATCTATCCCTAGTTTCCTTATTGACCACCTGATAAGGGACCAGGGGACCTTGTCAAAGGCTTTCTCCATGTCAACAAAAGCCAAGTACAGATGTTTATCTTTGGCTAGGTATTTCTCCTGCAGCTGTCTTACCAGAAATATAGCATCAGGGTGCTTCTCCCTGAACACAAAATCAAACTGCATCTCATCTACAGTAACCCTCTCCCTAATTAGTTGGATTATGACACTCTCCATAACTTTCAGCACTTGATCCAACAATTTGATACCTCTGTAATTATTTCTACGTAAGGTATTGCCTTTACCTTTGTAGCAGTTGCCTATAATGCTGCTACACTTGATTAACTATATGGGTGACTAGACCATAGCCTACACTGCCAGATATTTTAAGCATCTCAGTGGTGATTCCTGATTGGCCAGGGGCTTTCCCTGTCTTCAGGGAATGAATTATGAAAAGGATACACATGTCTGTGAAATGCTCAACTGCTTAATTCAAGAGCATGCTATTCAATTAATTGAACAACTGCATCATCAAAAAAACCAACAGAGATCTATCTGTGTATGTGTGTGTGTGAAAGAGAGAGAGAGAGAGAGAGAGAGAGAGAGAGAGAGAGAGAAGAGAGAGAGAAACAGTGTCTGGAAGTAAGATCTTATACAAAGTTTTTTTTTCACTTTCATTAATCATGACCATATTTAAACCAGTTCTCTATTCTACATTGTATTTATGATTTATAACTTACCAACATCTCTTGAAGATTACAGTATTTATTGACACTGAAACGACTAGCTAAGTGTCTCTGAAGCATTTGGGGAAATGCTAAAAATAAAATTTCAAAGGTGTTATTGCCAGACAACTGATTTGACCTGAGACTGTGTTGAAACTAAAATGATTGCAGTATGGAAGACACATATCAGCCATTCAGTGACACATAGAGACTGTTAACTTCACTTAAACGTTTATTATCTGGTGTTAAAATTTTCATTGCACCAATTGCAATCTGGTCTTGATGTAGTTGCTGTGTAATCATGTCAGTGACCAAGTCACAGTTAGTGTGACGAAAATTTTGATACCTAATAATGAATGTTCAACCCTTTAGCATTCAAACTAGCCACACATGGCCCAAATATTTTACCTGTTTTGTTTCCAAACTGACTAGATCAGGCCTCTCACAACTACCCTGCAATGTCATTCTAAAAATAAAACAATCAGATTATCAAAATCTGAAATCTACAAAATAATGTATAATTAATTCATGACAATGTGAATAAATAAGCATTATATTTTACAGATAATCTGAATGCTAAAGGATTAAGTGAAGTAAAAAGTCTTTTTATGCTTTTGAATGGCTGATATGTGTCTTAAAGTAAAAGATTTCCTCGTTAATTCATTTCAGTTGTTGATCATTAACATGGGTTGAAAGAGAGATATACTAGTTGCATAGTATATGCAGTACATTATATGTAAATTGTCTTATATAAAGAAACAAAATTAATATAGTTTATAATGCATATAACAAATGTTATGTGTAATTACATAATTTTAAATAAATATTATATGTGAAATATATAGATTGAAATAATACATACATCCATACTTTTTACAGATGTGTAATCATACTCTGGAAAATCACCCATTATTTTTAAAATGGTTATCCATGAAGACATGGCTGCCTGTAATAAGAAAGAAACAAAGAGAATTAACAAATACAAAAATATAGTTATTGAAAATATTTTCCATGTTAAAACTACTGTATCAATATAATTACATGTAGAGAACGAGCTATGTCAACTTTTCATATTCTGTCACATGGTCCATATGCACAAAACTAAAACAGGTAAACATCTTCACCCTTTTCATATGCAAGTCATCCTTATCTTAATTTGGATTTGAGTTCATAAACTTGCAAAATATTAAATAAATCACAAAAGGGTTTACAATAATAGTCAATACCAAAACCAGAAACTAAGAGAATGTTAAATGATAAGAATTAGATTTAATAAACAAAATGTGCAAAATCTATTCAGAGTGCTTTTGTCATTTATCTTTTTATTGTTTATTTCTTTCAGTCACTGGGCTGTGGCCATGCTGGGGCACCACCTTCAAGTGTTTTACTCGAACAAAATGATCATACTTCTTATATTTTATAGATTGGTATTTTTTCTTTTGTTACTAAGTTACAGGGATGTAAATAAATGAACACCAATTGTCAAGAAGTGGTGGGGACAAACACAGAGATATACATATCATCAACATCATCATTTAATGTCCATTTTCCATGTTGGCATAGGTTGGGTGGTTTGACAGCAGCTGGAAAATCAGAGGGCTGCACCAGGCTCCAGTCATTTGTTTTGGGACTGTCTCTATGGCTTGATGCCCTTCCAAATGCCAGCCACTTTACAGAGTGTACTGGATGTTTTTATATGATGCCATCACACACACATATACACACACACACACACACATGTATATATATATACATATATACACGAAATAAGCTTCCTTCATTTCCTGTCTACCAAATCCACTCACAAAACTTTGGTTATCTGGGGTTACAGTAGAAAACATTTGTCCAGCGTACCATGCAGTGGGACTGAACCTGGAACTATGTGATTGGAAAGCAAACTTCTTACCACACATCACAAAAGAAATTAAAAGAGTTTGCAATGATAGCTAATACCTAATTAAGGATCTAAAGGAATGTTAAATGATATGAGTTAGATTTAATAAAGCAACAAAATGTGCCAGATCTATTTAGAGAGTAAGTGTTTTTGGTATTGGCAGTAGAAACAGGTTAATTGTTCAGTGATGTAGTCAAAAGCCTGTGGAAACATATTATAGTCCAGGACTAACATACTGCTTTGTTCATGGGTCAGCATGATCAAGGCTTATCTAGAACTAACAATAACAACAAGGAACAGTGAAGTGAGATGTCTAAGCTAAGAAGCATCAAGAAGTTAAACACCATTGCTTAGAGCTCTGGTAAATTAACAAACTTTAATTTTGAAACTAAATTTAAACTGTAACTATCACAAGTAGTGACATGAACTGCAAATATGTTTGTTTTATAGAATGCTAACAGAAAATGAAAAAAGATTTTTTTTCCTTTCTTCTTTAATGTATTCATTTAACTTTATCTTGATTGACTGGGAAGTTTGTTTATTCAATTCCTTGCAAAGCAAAGGAACATAATTTAACCTTTCAATTTTGTTTTCACAGTGTTCAAGTAAGGTAACAAGTGACATTGTAGTTAGTTTTTGTTTAACTAAGACAGCATTGACAAACAGAAAAATTAAACATTTAATTAGTCTAACCAAAGCTTAGAAAACTTTCAGCAGTGTTTTCATTTTAGTTTTATGGTTAAATGCATTTGACAAACCACAGCAGAATGGATTATCAGAAATTCAATATATATGTGTGTATATAAGTTTGTTTGAAAAGATATATATGTATATGTGTGTGTGTGTGTGGATATACATACATGTATGTGTCAACAGCAGCAGCATTTTAATGTCCACTTTTCCATGTCTGCATCAGTCAAACTGAGTTTATAGATGTAGATTTTCTATGGACTGATACCCGACCTATTGACAAGCGTTAACTATTTCCAAGCAAAGCAATACACCTCTTGGTCAGACATGTTTTTACAGAATATTGAAAATGAATGACATTCATTTGCAACATTAATCTATGTCAAAACAAGGAGCACGAACATACATACACTCTCACAAACACATGGTGCTGCGTGTGTATATATGTGCCTGTATGGAGGTGAGACTGGTGTGAGTGTGCGTGTCCCTTGAATTCATAATATTCTGTACTGACCCTGAGATGTATAATATATTTGTTTTAATCTTTTCTGCCCATTTTTTCAAATATTCTCATCATACTGTTGTACTTTCTTATGTCCTTAACATGTCCCTGTTACCAAAGACTGTATATATACATGTAATGTGGCAATTTGCAACAACCAATAATTAACGCAACCAAACTTCTAATAATATATTTGTTTTATTCTTTTCTGCCCATTTTTTCAAATATTCTCATCATACTGTTGTAATGTCCTTAACATGTCCCTGTTACCAAAGACTGTATATATACATGTAATGTGGCAATTATGTAAATTTTTTTTTAATTCATAATATTCTATGTTACTTTTGACAATCTTTTTCCAAAGAGTGAAACCGGTTAAGTAAATAAACATCTTTTAAATTGCATTTTCAAACCTTCTTTCGTGTATATATATATATATATATATATATATATATATATATATATATATATATATATATATATATATATGTATATATATATATATATGATAGGCATCTTTTAGTTGTCTATCAAATCCACTCACAAGGCTTTGTTCAGCCCAGGACTATAGTAGAAGACATATCCCCAAAGTCCTCCTCAGTGGGACTGAAGCCAACTTTTGAATGCACAGTATATATCATCATCATCATTTACCATCCATTTTCCATGCTGACATGGGATGAACAGTTTGATAGAGGCTACCTAGGCAGAAGACTGCACCATGTATGTATATGTATGTATATATATATATATATATATATATATATATATTATATATATATATATATATATATATATATATATATATATATATATATATACATATACATATATATACATATACAGTAAAAATAACAAGTAATTCAGAATCCTTGTCTTGTACCAGATTGATCCCAAAATCTAATCAGTTCATGTCAGTCATGAGGCCAAACATTCCTGAAAGTTTCATTCATGTCCATCCAGCAGTTCTTGAGATATCTTGTCCATGGACAAACAAACTAACAAACACAACTGAAAACAATACCTCCACCTTCGCTAAGGCAGAGGTAAAAATAATAATAATAATAATAATAATAATAATAATAATAATAATAATAATAATAATAATCAAATACTATGGCTTTTCTTCTAAGCCCATCTTGCTATGTGGTGTGTTAACTTAGTTTGCACAAGGTCTGTACCTAATGTCCAATTTGCACACCTGCTATGCCCACCAATTTTAATTTGTACATTAACATTTTCACTTGGCAACTCATATACTCTTCATGTGCTCTATGTGTGAGTACATATTTTGATTATATCTTTATAACCTCATGCAGGCGCACATATATAAATGAGGCGTACCTCATATAAATATATTTAGACATATAATACTTAAACTGTCCTATGTAACCACCCTATTCTTCTCTTCCAGGTCAACATACATTCCC
Organism: Octopus sinensis; assembly: GCF_006345805.1. Lineage (NCBI taxonomy): Eukaryota > Metazoa > Mollusca > Cephalopoda > Octopoda > Octopodidae > Octopus > Octopus sinensis. Next base: position 49,407,357 of record NC_043005.1, on the reverse strand, counting down.
TATTCTCATACCCACCTCATCTCTTATTGGTGCTTGCTCTAGATATTGGATGAAATGGTGGGACAAAATTTCCACAACTACCTTGCAGCTACCACTCCCAAGTACTCAATCTCTGGGCTGCTACCATCAATGTTGGCACAATGAAAGGAAAGAGTGGGGAGATTATTGAAATGTTGGAGTGACGCCATATTGATGTGTGTAGTATGCAAGAAGTATGATGGAGGAGAGCCTCAGCTAGATTCCTCACAGGTAAGAGACAGAGATCCAAATTCTTCTAGGTTGGCAGGAAGGATGGAGTAGGTGGTGTAGGCATACTGTTGGCAGAAAAGTGGGTAAATAAGGTAACTGAAGTAGTCAAAGTATGTAATAGGGTAATTAAGATGAGACTTAACATAGATAAATCAACAGTTACATTTATCTCTACTTATGCTCCTCAGTCTTGGTTGACTGATGAGCAGAAGGACCAATTCTATGAGATCGTTTTGCAGACTACCTCAATGACAATGACAGAGACTTTGTTATTGTGGCTGGTGACTTCATGGATTCCAGGGAGTGCATGGGGGCTGTAGATTTGAACCTAGAAATGAGGAGGGAACAAAACTACTGGGGTTCTGTGATATAAATCATCTCATGATCTGCAACATTAACTTCAGAAAACCAGATTCATGATCTCCTCATCAGGCAATTAGATAGTTGAATGCTTAAAAATACAAAATCTTTCCCAGGTGAAGAGTGTACAAACCAACATAGGTTACTAGTTAGTGCCTTCAGAACTAGGGCTAGAAAGACTTGGAGAAATAAATCAATCTGGAAAAGAAGACTATGGAAGCTCAAAGACCCAGTAAACAGAAAAAAAATTAGAGATTTCTTAATGGCAGCTTCTGGCGGAAGAAAGGAAGAGTTGAGGACACATAGCTTCGAGGACAATTGGAAGTTACTGCAGGACAATCTACTGAGAGCTACAGACGAAATATATGGTTGGTGCAGAGTCCCAGCTGGACCAAGGGTGACATGGTGATGGAACAAGGAGGTAAACAGTGCTATAAAAGCAAAAGACAGGTCTGGAAAGATTGGTAAAATGGTGGAAGCAGAGAATTATATCAAGTAGCCAAAAGGGCAGCTAGGCGTCAGGTTTACATAGCAAAAGGAATAGCTGAAGGTAAGAGATTTGCAAATGTTCATCAGCATGAGGGTCAGAGATGTGAGGTGTTCAGGATTGCAAAGCAGTGTATCAGAGAAAATAGAGATGTGGTGGGTGCGAAATGTGTGCAAATGGATAATGATATGTTTACACTTAGTGACTCAGAGAAGAAAGATGCATGGAACCAATTGAAGGACCAGCCATCACAGTTGATAGCAGCATAATAGATAAGGCAATTAAGATCATGAAGACAGGGAAAGCCCCAAGGCCATCAAGAATCACTGCCGAGATGATTAAAATTTCTGCTGGTGTAAGATACAGCTTAGTCACCAATATCATTAATCAGTTTATTCAGGAAGGCACCATCCCCAATGACTGGTACAGTAGTATTATAGTTAGCTAAGGTGGCGAGCTAGCAGAATCGTTAGCATGCCGGGCGAAATGCTTAGCGGTATTTCGTCTGCATTACGTTGTGAGTTCAAATTCCGCCGAGGTCGACTTTGCCTTTCATCCTTTCGGGGTCGATAAATTAAGTACCAGTTACGCACTGGGGTCGATGTAATCGACTTAATACCTATGTCTGTCCTTGTTTGTCCCCTCTGTGTTTAGCCCCTTGTGGGTAATAAAGAAATAAGTATTATAGTTAGCTACTACAAGGATAAAGGTGATGCCTTAGATAGGAACAACTACAGAAATGTATGCGTCCTGTGATCTAGTGGTGTCATTCACAGCCTGGTATGTGTTTTCACACAGGTTGCAGTGAAGAACTTTCTCCTAGGACTGTTACATAAAGTTGTCAATTGAATGTGTCTTAAAGCATATACCTATTAGTAGCTCTTTTGTAACTGTGTACATTAAATGATATTTATCTCCCACTGGGTGGGTTCCTTTTTTTGTTGATCCTACCTATAATGGAACTGTAAAATCTGTGTGTGTGTGTGTGTGTATGTGAATGGAGATTATGTTAGCTAATGGTAGACATTTACTAAAAAAAATATAGATACATATATACATACTTATGTATGCATGTATGTACATACATACATACATACATATGTTTGTAAGTATACATTATATGGATATGCATGCATGTATGGGTGCAAGCATTTATGTATGCCTTCATGCATGAATACATGTATGAACACATGTATATCTATAAGCATGCACTTATGTATGTATTGCATTATTTACAAACAAAATTATATCATGAAGATAAAGAATAAAAGGCTTATTTACCAAGTGTGTATTTTTATCTTTGGGTGGAAGCAATGAATTTAAGAGAGGCGCTCTGGAGAAGCAGTCAGGTTGAGCATCTTTCAACTGGAAGTTTTTACTTGCAAAATTTTCAAAACTATCTGAAGCTGCAAATAAAACATCACTTGTGATGGAATCCCTGTCTGCGTCTCCACTATTTCCAGATTTTGAATATTCAGCATAGTGATGGACAGAAGCATATACCTGAAAGTTGAAAGTAGATTATATTCATAAATACTGTACTCATATAGACAAATTTGTAAATAATATTCATAGGAGGTGCATCAGCTGTTTGAGAACAAGCCTTTAAGGGAAACAAAAATATTTATTAGAAAAACCAATATATTTTTATAGAATTTGGCACACATATTCTTACATATGCAGCACAAAAGCCATTTGATAAAGCCATCATGAGCCTCATTTACAGCCTTGTTATTGAGGGCACACTTGTTGGTCTTCTTCTCAATGACACTCCGGACATAGTAATGCAGTGAGTTTAAATCAGGAGAGTGAAGAGGCCAAATGTTAGAGGTAACATGATCATGGAAACATGTGGCAATCCACTCCTGAAGTATGCAGGTTGTGTGAGAGGGAGCAGAGTCTTGCTGCGACACATATGGCCAGTGATAGGATTGGTTTAATTTCGATTCCGATTTCACTTGCCCCAACAGGTCTTCACAAGCAAGTTAGTGTCCAATGAAGGGAGGTTGGCATGGGTTCGATTTCGACTTCACTTGCCTCAACAGGTCTTTGCGTGTCCAAGGAAGGGACACGGGATGGACTCACTTGTCCTGCCAAGTCTTCTCACGCACAGCATATTTCCAAAGGCCTCGGTCACTAGTAAATATTATTGTAAATATTATGGTAAATATTATTCATAGTAAACATGTATTTAATGTTTTCTTAATTTTTGTCTTGTGCAGAATTGCACTTGTCTTAGGATGTTTCCACTGGCATATGACATTGTTCTGTTTTTGTTTTTGTTGTCTTTATATGAGGAGAGCTTTGTTTGTCCATTGCACACCTTTTACCATTTCTAGAGAAAGGAAACCTCTACAACCTTTCTCATGATGCAACTTAGTTCTGAGAGTGGGAAAAAGAAGAGACAGAGAGAGAAATATCAGGTCATTAACAATGAAATGACTGATTTTGAACTGGAAGTTCATTTTACTTTATCTCAAGAAAATGCAATGAATTTTATCAAAGTATGCACCTAAATTATCAACACAATTTTGCCATTTTACCGGTAGCTTATTTATGTCGGCAGTAAAGAGTTCTGGAGAGCAAGAGGTGATGAAATCATGTAAAGCTGTTTTTACAACTTCAGACTTGAAGTTTTTTCCCTTGCAAAAAGTTGTCTAATGCCTGGAAAACATGATAGTCAGTTGGTGCAAGGTCTGGTGGATGACAGTACTTCCAAGTTCAGTTCCTGTAACTTGAGTAATGTTCTTTGTGCAACATGTGGTCGAGCATTGTCTTGCAAGAGAATTGGCCTGTCTCTATTGACTAAACTTGGTTGTAGTTGTTTAATTACAAGTTCACTCATCATTTCATCCAATTGATTGATGACTACATCTGCTGTAATTGACTTACCAGGTCTCATGTAGTTGTAACGAATGACACCAGTGCTGGACCATCAAACAGATACCATTAGCTTTTTTTGATTAATATTCTTTTTGGATTGTGTTTTGGCACTTTGTCTCTATCCAACCACCATGCAGAATGCTTGCTATTGTTGAAAAGAATCTGTTTTACATCATATGTAACAATAAGATGCAAAAATGGTTTGCTTTTATGCCGTGACAGCAAAGAACAGCAAGTTTCAAGATAACGTACCATTTGATGCTTGTTCACTTCATGTGTTCCAGCTTCTTAACCATGCCAGTTTGTTTCAGATGGTCCAATATAGTTGGAATTGAAACATCAAACCTTGCTGCTAACTCTCCCATAGTTTGAAATGTATGTTTCCACTACAGTTTCCAGCTCATCATTATCCACCTTGGTCTCAGGTCTACCACAGGGCTGATTTTCAAGAGTAAAGTCACCAGACCAGAACTTCTTAAACCATCGATGTACAG
>NC_043005.1:49382884-49397884 GCF_006345805.1 Octopus sinensis | reverse complement strand
CAGGAAACTGAATGCATCTTTCCTGGGGCACAAAGATTACAACGAATGGATTTGTGAATTAGTTAGAGGGCACTGATTAGAGCAATTGTCAACAAATTGTAGCTCATCCTGAAAAGAATGATTAGAACAAAATTGATAAGGTTTAATAAAGGAGTAACAATACAGGAAACTAAATTAGAGGGAGCCCTAATAACAAACTTAGAAGAGGTATTTAGGAAAGGGTTGTGGTGGGATTTGCCCTTAACTATTTCTTCAACATAAAAAAGGTGAAGGCTGTATTGTCAGACCTAGAGTGCACATTTTAAGACACAGTAACAAAAGCTGCACAATAGACTTGGGTGGTAGAGGTACAATACAGTACCAAAGCATGCACTACCCGATTCCAAGAAAATGTGCATGGCTTTTCAGCAGCATTTTGCTTAATGGTTTGGGATAGGTTGAAGCTTGAGGATAGAAGTGGACTTTACCTCAGTGATCGCAGTGGCTCTTGACTAGAAATGCAAAGTTCTGTGAAAGGCCAATAACCATCAATGTAATAGAAGAAGTGATGGCTGGTTGTACGTGGAAAAGCCTCAAGGACAGCACATGCCAAAATTTGAATTCGTCATTATTTAATTAAAAAAATACTAATATTAAGGGTTGATTAATTCAAATAAACACTTCCCTTAAAATGTGTGGTTTGTGCCTGTTAGAAAGTAGTAGTAGTAGTAGTCGTAGTAGTAGTAGGTGTTATGAATGCATATTGATGTTTTCCGTGTAATGCTGCAGGTGAAAATGACAGCAATATGTGAAACATTGATTGAGAGTGAAGTAGATTACATTATAAGATATCATATTAGAAGTGTAATAAATATCTGCTTCTGCTTCATTACTAGGCTTCAATAAGGAATACTTTTCATGACATACAGGGCAACTATGTTGAGAATTGTGTGAGGTCATCTCTATAAATTCTTGCTGAATTCCTTTGTGTAATCCATACATAAATACCTCAGCTCTGAATAAACACCAACATTGAATGACCACACCTTAACAAGTGGTATTATTCAAGAAAGGAAGATGAGAAAATTTGCTAAAAATAGATGAATTTTTATTGGTTTACAAATACTGAGTTACTTAAGAATCAAATTAAATTTCTTTGCAGTATTCATTCCAGCTCACTAAATTCAAAACCTGCCAATGTCAGTTTTTCCCTTTTTTTATGTTACAGAAAAGGTACAATATGGTTTTTTGTGCAACTTAATATTAAACAAAACATTGTTGTAGGTTATGAATAAATGTCATATCTGAATATATTTTGACTTACTGTGAACTTAGTCTTTATTAAAGTCTTTCAACAGCTTATTATGACAATAGAACTGACCAATTTTATAATTATGTTACAATTCATTGTGGTTCATTTTGTTAATAACTACATTACATTTTTCTTAATCCATTATAATTCATATGTCAATGTTGTATGATTATATAAATAACTTTTGCCTAGGAACATAATTGTCTGCATTCTAAAATGTAGCTTTCTACTTCTTTATCTTGGTATTTAGGGAAGGAAAAGAAGTGGATCCTAATGAATTCAATAACAATAAAACCAGATCAAATACAAATAGCAGCTTGGTGCCCGGCAGAATTTGAACTCAGAATGTAAGGATGGACGGAATACCACTAAGCATTTTGCCTGGCAAGTTAACAATTCTGCCAGCTCACTGCCTTAGTCTGTAGAAATATTGCATAAAGTTACATTACATAATCATAGTGTAGTTGTCTCAAAACACCTTGCAACGATGTTATAAATCAATAATTTAACACTATACTCTACATTCTCTCATCTTGTATCTCTTTTTCCCACTCTAAAACCATTGTGGCCAAAAGAAAATCTTTAACATGTGATTATTTTCTTAATAAGACAATTTTTTTTCCCAAACACCTGTTTTGGAGTGTAATGGAATACATGGAGTTTTAACATAATGGTTATATGTCATGAACTTGAAAAGGCCCTTAATAAACATTACACATGAGTGTGTGGTGTGGTGTATGTGTGTGTGTGTGTATGTGTGTATATAGCAGTTAATACCAACAATATAATAAGCCAAAAGAGAAAATTAATATATATAAAGACTTCAATAATCTTCCTAATATATTGAACATGTCAATTAGTAATATCCACATATTTAAAAGATCTCCCACCAGGAGCCTGAATGCAATTTCAAGATCAAGAACTTCAAATTCTTAAGCAAAATGAGTGTATGTAGAGCTCAAGAAACATCTCAAGTGGATATGGCTAGTTCAATAAAAACTAAATATGACTAGGCTAGTATGTGTAGTTTTATGAGTCATTTCTTCAACTGCATGCTCTCCATAGAAAATAATGCATAAAAAACACAACAGCTTTGTTGAAACAAAACACCTGTGTGAACTAATTCAGCGTTGAAGAATCAAGGTTGACCACACCATGCCTTACATGAATGTTGGAAACCAATGTCAACACTATATAATTATAACATAGTAAAATTTAATCCAGTAACCTGATGTGCTAAATAAATAAACTTCAGAAATAATATAATAACACCATGAGAAAATATTCCACTTGAACAATTATAACAGTGCGATTCAACCTGTGTTTTCTCATAGATGTAAACAAATATAAGCTCATCTGTAGAGAAACATAGCTTCATCGCAATGCTAAGCATCAAGGGAAAATCTATTACTACTTTAAAATGATAACGGGTTTGATCTGTGAAATGTTAACTGCAGACTGCTTGGTCAGCAAGAAATGATCATTATGGAATGATAGGCAAGTTAAAATAACAGTTGCTTGTAAAATGTAACTTGCAACTGCTGAGAGCCTGAACAATTTTTTTTGCAGGAGGGTGGGATCACATAAAGATAAACTCCTTGTTTTAACTCTTTGAACATTGTAAGCAGAAAGCAGATATATCTGATAAAATTTCATTACCTTTAAACGCGGAAAGCAGTTTTACCTTGCAGCTTTGTAAAAAAACTCTCCTTATGCTGCAAGAAGCAGAGACACCCCAGTGATACTTTTTACAAAAGACAATTTTTAAGATTTTCTTAATTTTTTCACATTTTTCATCAAAATGTCTCTTTGCAGAGTAAGACTCAAATACTTTGAGAGGTGAATATGAAAATTATGCGTACAGGAGCTACTGAAACAATATTATAAAAGCGGAAAATATCAATTCTGGTTTTTTTTTGGTGAATAATTAACTTTGAGTGACTGCAGCTCCAGTACTACTGATATGTGATTAGAAAGTTGCAGGAAAGAATCACAAGATAGATCCTTCAAGCCAAGCCAACCAGCAGGGGACCTAGAGGTAGACCAAGAACAAGGTGATTGGATAGTATCCCTTATCTCAGTTAGTCATGCTTGAGTATCCAACTGGAAAGTCTAATGATGGTTGTTTCTGATATGGCCCTATGGAGAAAGTGCCTGAGGACTCTATCCCCACGATCCTCCCAGGAATAATTGGTAGAAAATATGGATGGATGAATGGATAGAAATTTAATTACACAGTCTATGGGTAAAGAATGCAGTCTGAGTTATATAAAGTACATGAATACTACCATAAGGGTGTATAAAAATACAGCCTAATCAAGTGATTTTCAAAGGGCAGAGGCTCATGAGGACTGAAAATAGGCAGATTAATTACCATGTTTAATAAACTCATTAAACTTGTTCAACAACTCGGTAAAGAAATAAGAAATAGACACATGCATATTTAATTTTGTCTATTGTGTCTTCTTATTAATAAAGGGAGGATTTTCACAAATATTGAAGTGATGGTAATGGTGATGGTAATGGTGATGGTGATGGTGGTAGGCAGCTGGTATATATGAGTTTGATAACTGCTGGCCTAATCTATTTATAACTAACTAATGAATTAAAAGTAGATTATGTCATTGTTTGAAATGATGCAATGATGATGACTGTTCTAATTTTGCTACAAAAGAAAAAATGTCACTACTACACCTTACAACAACAACCTTCACATGCTCCAATGAAACCTCTACATCAGTTATGAGCAAACTGTGGCACTTGGGACATTCTGAATGGCATGCCAACGAAAAATTACCTTGAACTTTTTTAGCAGTGTGATCCCCTGATAATGAGCCATGTCTCATGCAGCCCGCTTCTTGAAAAAGGCTGCCCATACCTGTTCTATATGGTGGCTTGAGTTGCTAGAAATTACAGAAATCTCCAGTGTATCACAGCAAACATTAGTTTTTAAAAGGACACGTATAAGGAATTCCTAGACACTCTATGTTTGAAAAATGGAAGGGATGGTCAAAGTTGAAGCACCTTTAATCCTTGGACTGATCGATCAAGGTTACCCAAGGTTAAATAGCAACAGCAACATCTTGCTTTTGATCCAACAAAAATATCTCTATGGGACACTAAATCTGTTTGAAGTAAGACGAATCTCCTTCAAATGAAACACTACTGTCTTAAAACAGAAAACATACAGCAGATATCCTTCTTAAACAGCAGCAGCAGTAGTCAAGGTAGTGTATAGCGGCAAAAAGAAACTGAAGGATGACAAGTACTATCAAAAATAAATCTCATATCAGTCTCAACAAGAAATATTTCAGTTATTTGAACTTAACTCCTTGTTCAACTGTTTATGAAAATGGTCAAGAAATTTCTAAATATTTGTCAACTTCGTGTATTCCTCAGACTGAACCACTGTGACATGATTTGTGAGATGGGGTTTTATAAAGCTTCTGTCTTCTCTCAAGGCTTGGTTTAGTCCAAGACTGTGGTAGGAGACAGATTACCTGCTATGTTTTGCAGTGGAACTGAACCTCAAATTCAAACCTAATAAATGGAAAATAACTTCTTAGATATTCAACCATGTCTACACCTATACATACAATAATAGCATGAAAAGTAACACAAGCTGCAGAAAAAAAGCTGACAGAAAAGATAGTTGTCAAAGTAGTTGCAGTAGCAAGTGAGTAAGAGAAGAATAAGTAGAAAAATTTGTGAAAAGAAAGCATTCAATAGACTAGGTTGTAACAGCATTTTGATTTATATGCTCACCACTAATGCATATTGTTAGTGCAGAGACTTAACAAGAAATTGACAAACCCACAAACCCAGCCTACCTGTTTCAAGTTTGAGCTGATATATATATATATATATATATATATATATATATATATATATTCCTGGTAAGGCAGCTGCAGGAGAAATACCTAGCCAAAGATAAGCCCCTGTACCTGGCTTTCGTTGACATGGAGAAAGCTTTTGATAGGGTCCCCCGATCCCTTATCTGGTGGTCAATGAGGAAACTAGGGATAGATGAATGGCTGGTGAGGACTGTGCAAGCCATGTACAGAGATGCCGTAAGTAAGGTTAGGGTTGGCAACATGTACACAGAAGAATTCAAAGTAGAGGTTGGGGTCCACCAGGGTTCAGTACTCAGCCCCCTCCTTTTATCATAGTACTCCAGGCAATTACGGAGGAATTCAAGACAGGCTGTCCCTGGGAGCTCCTCTACGCTGACGACCTTGCTCTTATTGCTGAGTCACTATCAGAACTGGAGGAGAAGTTCCAGGTGTGGAAGGAGGGTTTAGAATCAAGGGGCCTTAGAGTCAACCTAGCTAAAACCAAAGTACTAATAAGTAGAAAGGTAGACAATCCCAAATATCTTCAGGAAGATGGCCCTGCTCGATCTGTAGAAAAGGTGTAGGTAGAAACTCTATAAGATGTACCCAGTGTAAGCTATGGACACATAAGAGGTGCAGCAATGTCAAAGGTAGGCTAACTGGGAAGATAGTTTTTGTATGTGGCAGATGCTCGGGAGCATTAACCTCCGAAAATCTGCAGAAAACAACTTCCGTCACTTTCCAGGGGGAAAAACTAGAAGTAGTTGATAGCTTCCCTATCTAGGGACCAAGTCAGTAGTGGGGGTGGGTGCGCTGAAAGTGTAACTGCTAGAATAAGAATAGCCTGGGCAAAGTTTAGGGAGCTCTTACCTCTCTGGTTGACTAAAGGCCTCTCGCTCAGAGTAAAAGGCAGACTGTATGATGCGTGTGTACGAACAGCCATGCTACATGGCAGCGAAACATGGGCCGTGACTGCTGAGGACATGCGTAAGCTCGTGAGGAATGAAGCCAGTATGCTCCGATGGATGTGTAATGTCAGTGTACATACTCAACAGAGCGTTAGCACCTTGAGAGAAATGTTGTACCTAAGAAGCATCAGTTGTGGTGTGCAAGAGAGACGATTGCGCTGGTATGGTCATGTGGCGAGAATGGATGAAGATAGGTGTGTGAGAAAGTGCCAATCCCTGGCAGTTGAGGGAACCCGTGGAAGAGGTAGACCCAGGAAAACCTGGGACGAGGTGGTGAAGCACGACCTTCGAACTTTAGGCCTCACTGAGGAAATGACCAGAGACCGAGACCTTTGGAAATATTCTGTACGTGAGAAGACCAGGCAGGACAAGTGAGCCCAGCCCACTTATGAATGCCTTTCCTCCCTTGGACACAAAGACCGGTTGAGGCAAGCGAAGTCGATATAGAACCTCATCCGACGACAGACACCCATGCCAACCCCCCCATGCTTGCGAAGACTGTTGGGGCAAGCGAAATCGAATCGAAACCGAATTGAACCAGCCAGGATCCTGGCCTGGTGGTACGTAAAAAGCACTATCCGACTCGTGGCCGTGGCACGTAAAATACTCCAATGCGACCGTACGACAGGCACCCATGCCAAACCCTTTGCTTGTGAAGACATGTTGGGGCAAGCGAAATCGAAATCGAATTGAACCAGCCAGGATCCCTGGTCTGGTGGTACGTAAAAAGCACTATCCGACTCGTGGCCGTGGCACGTAAAATACTCCAATGCGACCGTACGACAGGCACCCATGCCAACCCCCTTTGCTTGTGAGGACATGTTGGGGCAAGCGAAATCGAAATCGAATTGAACCAGCCAGGATCCCTGGTCTGGTGGTACGTAAAAAGCACTATCCGACTCGTGGCCGATGCCAGCACCGCCTCGACTGGCTTCCGTGCCGGTGGCACATAAAATACACCAATCTGACCGTGGCCGTTGCCAGCCCCGCCTGGCACCTGTGCAGGTGGCACGTAAAAAGCACCCACTACACTCACGGAGTGGTTGGCGTTAGGAAGGGGGCATCCAGCTGTAGAAACATTGCCAGATTAGACTGGAGCCTGGTGCAGCCTTCTGGCTTCCAGAACCCCGTCGAACCGTCCAACCCATGCTAGCATGGAGAACGGACGTTAAACGACGATGATGATGATGATGATATATATATATATACGAGGTCTGATCAATAAGTATCTCGACTGTTGCCATAGTAACGAAGCTAAAGCATGCAGACTACAGTCACTTGGTAAAGATTGACATTAAACTCTGCTGTTCATGCACACTAAGTCTTAACATTCTAGCTCACGTCTGCTGTTTACAGTAGCACTTGGAAGGAAGGTATGTAGAGTGTGATCATCGCATTGGCCATGACAGAGAAAGTTGTCATGGCGATATCTGTTCAGAGGCCTATGCAAGGTTGCAGAAAGTTATCCCTCCTATATATATATATATATTATATATATATATTATATATATATATATATAATATTATAATATTATAATATATAAAGGTGCAATACATTAATATTAATGGGCCAATATGGTTGGACAATTTTCGTAATTCTTGAAAGGCTACTATGCAGAATTCAGATATCACATATAGAAAGGTAACACAGAAATAGTCTTTTCCTGGGTGATTTCTTCTATGAATTTCGTTCCAGCTATTTCTGATGATTGCTGAAGTTGGTTCTCTACTTCTGGTATGAAACCATTTGATAATTTGGCCATATATGTAACACAATATGCAAAAAGTTCTCTCCTTTTCAATGACTACTTTGAATGAATGAGAAAATACTATTACATTATATATAATTAAATTATTTGTCAATATGAGCAGCTATGTAGGAATTGAGGTAAACCGGTGGAATCGTGCATCTTCAAAATGCTGAAAAGTAATGCTAGATACCTAGATATATGGCTATGAAGAGATGATAGTTTTGTAGTTTACCATATATAACTTAATTACAATTAATACTGACGATCCCCACCAGCCCATGTATAGTTAGTTTTCCAGCAATAACCCTAGACCTAGACAATGGTAAACACTAACACTATAATAAGCCAAACAATAAGCTAATACACATAAAGACTCCAACAATCTCAATAGGATGACCATGTCAATTCATAATATAAGTAAAATATCTAAAAGATCTCCATATAATCCCACCAGGAGCCTGGATGCAAGTTCAAGATTAAGAAAAACTGTACAGAGAATATCTCATGTAGGTAGGGTTAATTCAATAAAAACTGAATAAGGCTAGGCTAGTATGTGTGGAAGTTGTTTCACAAGCCATTCCCTCAACTGCATGCTCTCCTTGGAGAATAACAGATGGAAAAACACAATAGCTTTGTCAAGACAAAAAATCCTGTCTAAGCTAATTTAATGTTGAATAGTCGTGGTTGATTGCACAAACAAAACAAAGCAATGTCAGGCCTTTATAGATATAACAGTATAATTTAATCATGTAATCGGAGACCCTAAAACAAAATTTGAAATTTTTATCTAGGCGTAGGAGTGACTGTGTGGTAAGTAGCTTGCTTACCAACCACATGGTTCCGGGTTCAGTCCCACAGCGTGGCACTTTGGGCAAGTGTCTTCTACTATTGCCTCGGGCCGACCAAAGACTTGTGAGTGGATTTGGTAGACGGAAACTGAAAGAAGCCCGTCGTATATATGTATATGTATATATATATATGTATGTGTGTGTATATGTTTGTGTCTGTGATTGTCCCCCCAACATCGCTTGACAACCGATGCTGGTGTGTTTACGTCCCCGTAACTTAGCGGTTCAGCGAAAGAGATCGATAGAATAAGTACTAGGCTTACAAAGAATAAGTCCTGGTGTTGGTTTGCTTGACTAAAAGGCGGTGCTCCAGCATGGCCAAGTCAAATGACCGAAACAAGTAAAAGAGTAAAAGAGAGAGTATTTCACAACGACAAAATATTCTGCTTAACCGATTATAACTGTGATTCACCTTGACTTTTCTAGTAGGCATATGTAAACGTGAGCTAGTCAGTAGACATGCAGAAGGGACCCAACATTACCCTCTCCCTTGCTATATCTTGCTATTTTCAAAAAGATTTCTTTGAAATCTTATCTACAGATCACGTTGAATGGCCTCTGTGGAACAATTAACATTATCGAAAGATTTATAGTTACAGTGTGTCTAATTTTAAAATTATCACTTAAATTTCAAATTTCAAAAAATGAAAGCCAAATAGAAGATATTCCACAGGGTTCCCGATTTTTCTTGAGTGTTTTCCCCGTATCTTGTGTATATAAGCCTATTGGATACTGAGTCAAGCTAAAGCTACAGGACGAACTTGCAGAATGTTTATTGTGAGACAGCTCGTTATCAGCTTCAGCTTATTGAATGAACTGCTGGGTTCTGCTGAAGCTGCTGTAACAAGCTTCATGAGAAATGTTTAGGATAATGCACGAAAATATACAATGACGTTTTCCAACTTGTACATTATCTTTTACTTGTTTCAGTCATTGGACTGAAATCATGTTGAGCAACCGCCTTGAAGTGTTTTTAATCGAACGAATCGAGCACAGTACTTATATATTTAAAAATTGGTACTTATTCTATTTTTTTTCTGTGCCGAACCGCTAAGTGACGAGAGCGCAAACAAAACTACGCCGGTTGTCAAGTGTTGGTATGGATAAATACAAAGATACGCGTACACACACACATACATACACACACACACACACACACTCTCTCTCTCTCTCTCTCTCTCCCTCACACACACACACACACACACACATACGCCGAGTTTGTTTTTTTTTTCAGTTTGGTCTACCAAACCCACTCACAAAGTTTTGGTCGGCTCAAGACTATAGTAGAAAACACTTGCCTAAGGTGCCATATATCGGGGCTGAACCAGGAACTATATTGGTGGGAAGCAAACTTCTTACCACACAGCCATGCCTGGATAAATCAAATCTGTGCCAAAGTTGTCATGGTGTATGATAGTGATCCAATGAGAGAGCCTTGAAGTGGAGGCTCAACTTGATAGGAAGAGCCAAATTTTCCTCAAACCATACACTACTTTCTTAAAGAACACCTTTGAAAAAATAGTCTAGGATACACTACCTAAATAAGTCGGCCTGAATAGGAATGCTTGGGGTAACAACATTCACATGAAGGAGCCTGTACGTAGTCGCTCGACTGGCTAGAAGCAGCAATCAAATCTCTCTTTCAAATCATACCCCCATCGTCTTTTAGAAGAAAGGTTACGTTGGACAATGTAATCCCAAATACATTATGCTCGATAAAAAGAAAACAGGATGGTTACAGCCGGAATGCTTTTGTTCATAAGTCTACTCACGCAAAGCTGATCATCAAAGTAAAATTAAAGTTAGACATCAAAGTAACTAAAGAATTTCCTTTATAATATCGATGTTCAACATATAGTCACTACTTAACGGGTGAAGATGGTGGTGGTTATAGTGGTGGTGGTGGGGGGAGGTGATGTGATGGTGGTAGTAGTAGTAGGAGGAGGAGGAGGAGCAACAGAAACAGGTGTTACTTTCCGGAACAAGGAAGAAAAAGAGGTGAAGGGGAAAAGATTTAACTTCAAATTCCTTTTTGAGAAACAACAAAAAAGTCAACATGTCGTGGAGAACAACTGCAACAGCAGAAAGAAAATATATATAACAGTGTATACATTATAAAGACCTTATACGTATATATATATATATATATATATATATATATATATATATATATATATATTATATATATATATATATATTAATAATACAGTGATTGTTTCTTGTCAGGAACAAAAAGATTAATAGGACTGCTATAGAAGTGCTCTATTGAAAGAGACAAATATATCAAACTAAGGTTAAAGAACAAACAAATGCAAGGTCATCCGCATAACATTTCATAATTCCAGCATTTAATCATAGAATATACATTTAAACATCCCACAAGATGGAACATAATTCATCTGTACCAGCAATAAGCATATAATAAGGTGCGAGAAAAAAATTTCATCAGGGTTTAGAGTTAATACTTTAGCGATTCAGAAAAATACAGTTTTTAAAAAAACATTACAACATCTAGAAAGTAAAAATATAATATAAAGTAATATATAAAAATATATAGGTATATAAAAATATATAATATATATATATATATATATATATAATATATATAATATATATATATATATATAATATATATATATATAGTATATATATATATATATATATATACGTTTAAATATTTGTTGTGTGCAAGATTTTTTATGTGAAGTCGTGTGTTGAAACAGATATTGTTATTTTAGGAATGGTCATATTGCCAGTTTAGCCAATAAAAACACACGCACTATATATTTGGTGTTATTTTGCTTCAGTGATATTTATTTCTTACATTAATCTTAATCTTATTTCGGCCAAAGTTCTTTCGTCACACTCCTGTGACCGCATCAGTGGTCCTTGTTTTCTTCTCACTTACTTGTGTCTCTCCTTACTAACCGTCAGCCATTTTGTATTTCTATTGTATGTCTTCATTTGCGCATGCTTATATCTCTATGTGCGTCTATGTTTATTTAGTGTGTGTGTGGGGGGATGCCTGTAATATTTGTATCTTCTGGTTATATACATTCTTGTAATTTGTATTTTGTTTTTGTTGTTGTTGCTTTTGTTCTAATTTTGTTCATGTGTTTACATCCACCCATTATTATCATTACATATGCTTGTATGTATGTATAACAACAATATTAGTAATAATAATAATAAATCTAATTGAAAAAAAAAATATATATATAATATATATATTATATATATATATATTATATATATACATATAATATATATATACATATATACACACACATATACACATATACATACACACATATATACACATATACATATATATAGTTATTAATTTCTATTTATTTAATTATCTGTGTATTTATTGTTTGCAGGATCCACTATCGTCATATGTTGTGGTGTGCGCTATTGCTCCATTCTAGTTTTCTATTCAGGCTAGGTTTATTTTCTATTATATGTGTAGCTTCTGTAATTTGTCTAATTGTTGCATCTGTTCTATGTGTGGACAATATCTTAATCTCTATGTTATTGATTGATCCCCCGTGTTCTTGTTCAGCGTGTTGGTACAGAATCGATGAGCTTTTACCTTCCTTGAGTTGTCTCCAATGTTCATTCACCCGCTCACCAATGCTTCTTGCTGTTTCCCCTACGTATGTTACTGTCTTGTTACTGCATCGTCCCTCTATACATCTCATACTATAGACCACATTTCTGGCTTTACAGTTTGTTTGTGGGCTAAATCTACATACAGTGCAATAGTTATCCGTACAGAGAGTTCTACTAAAAGGATAGCTTCTACCAATTATAGATCTGATAGGGTTGCCTGGCTTTTCAACAACCTTAATTCTTAGCTTAAGTTTATCTAGGGTCCTTCTAAAGATTTATTATTATTATTACTAATATTGTTGTTATACATACATACAAGCATATGTAATGATAATAATGGGTGGATGTGGTTACCATACAGTGTTAAACTGGTGGTGGAACTTGAGGCAATCCAGTGCCACAACACAAATAATAGTGATTCGGTGAAATAGATTAGCTACTCAGAGAGGCTGAAGGAACTGAAACTCTACTTCGTAGAGAGAAGGGTTGAAAGATATGCAGTGATATACAAATGAAATATCCTGGAAGGTTTAGCTTCCAACTATGAAAATAAAAGCTATACCAACCACTAAACTGGATGGCACTACATAGTACCAAAGATCTTGTCTTCTCTATCTCGAATAAGGACCCAGTACTGCAACAACTTGGATTTCAAGGGTTCACAACTATTCAACATTCTGCCAAACTGTCTTGGAAATTTATGAAGTGTAAATATGAAGGTCCTCAAAGAGCATCTGGACAAATTTTTATCTGTGATACCAGATACCACATCACAGTAGGAGGCACAACAAGCAAGTCCGTCCGACTCGCTATTTCTCCAGAAACGGTACAGAAAAGAAACCCAGTTACACTGAGAAGCGGTGCTCTAGCATGGCCTCAGCCTCTGGCTGTAACCAGTTATAGAAAAGGAATAAAAGATAAATATATACATACTTAGACATACAAACAGATAGACATGCAGACAGACAGATAGGTAGATGGTATAGATAGATAGATAGATAGATAGATAGATAGATAGATAGATAGATAGATAGATAGAGATAGATAGATAGATAGATATAGATATGTTTCTTTATTAGCACACAGGGCTCACACAGATAGGACAAATTACAAGGTAGAGCTTTTCTTTGGGGGTAAAAATGGGGTTTGTTTTTCGATCAAAGGATCGTAAAGGGAAAGAAAGAGGACAAAAAAGGGGGGATAAAATTTTAAAAAATATTAAAAAAAGTGGGGTGGAGGGAAAGGAAAAAAATTGATCAATAGGGATCGTTATCACAGAAATGTCAATATGGTTGTAAAGGGAGAACAGGTGAGGTTTACCCGTGGAAAGAAAAGCCTACGGAAAAGACCACACGGTAACCTCGGTCAATGAAGTTACTTGTTATATTTCTTTTTTTTTTTGCAAATAAGCAACTCTCTGTATTAATTTTTACGGTTCATAGAATCATAGTCAAGGTGGCTTCGTCATTCATACGTGCCATCCTTGCTACATTCACCCATCTTTTTTTAAAACATTCACTAGACAAAACTTGCCTCTCTACTCTCACTTTCCTCTTCAAGTGATACTTGAAGAAGTTGATGAGAGATTGACCAGAGAGGAAAGTGTTTTGTCTCTAATCCTTTCAGGCGCGTCCACCAGATACATTCTTTCGCCATAGCCACAAGTATGATAAAAATAGCTCTTCTTCCCGTTTGAAGAAGGAGGCGTGACGATATTAACGATAGACTCGGCTGATAACCGACACGTCCCACACACGTGACAGCAGTCGTTCGACATAATCCCACAGGTCGGAAATTGCTGGACACTGCACGATTGCGTGCAGAGCGGTTTCGTCGCTCTGCCCGCATCTCGGGCAGTCGGCCCCGTGTTTTCTCGAGCCATGCCTATAGAGCTTATCCCGAACGGGTAGCGCTTCTCGGTAGCACCGCCAGGCCAGGGATCTCTGGAAGTTGTCCATAGGTCCCGGCCCGAAAGTCGTTTCAAACAGGCGGGTCAGGTATTCCTCGTCGACGCCCAGGTTTGGCCCAAGATCGTCGTCGTACCTCCCCCCTCCACTAATCCCCTATAGAATGCTTTGGTTGTGTTGAAGTCACTCAAGGTCGACCCGGGACGGCAGAGTTGCTTGAGAGCAACGTGACACTCGCGGTGCCATTCGCCCTTCCTCGGCCTCTTTTTGATCCACGAGTGCAGTTCGGTCATGGAGACGAGCTGCGGGACGCGTGCCTCACAAACGGCGACCACAACCCTGTTCACCGTCGTCTACATAGAGCCGGAGATGTCGCAGTCTCAGCGCGTGTCTGCGCATCATCAACCACGGCATGCCCAGCCTCCTTTTAACGGTGTTGACAGCAAATGGATCGCCTGACCATCAGGACGCATCCTTTCCACAAGAAGCGGAAGAGAATGCGTTCTAGTTTGGTGATGGTAGGGTCGGGACAAGGTACGAGGTCAGGCGGTTAGTAGATGATGGACGCGATGTACGTGTTCGCCACCTCCGCCCGACCTTTTAGGGACAGTTTCCTCTCGGCCCATTGCCGGGCGAGAGTGACCACCCTACTCGTTATCTCGTTCCAGTTCTTCTCCATTTGGAGGTCCGGACCGAACCAGACTCCGAGCAACTCAACCGGGCCGTCCGTCCAGCGTCCCACGACGGAGGTACTGGTGGACGGCATGGGCTTGCGTCTCCAGGTGCC
>NC_043005.1:49370384-49375384 GCF_006345805.1 Octopus sinensis | reverse complement strand
GGGAGAAGGGAGAGGGGATATAGGGGAGTGGATGGGCAAGAGGGATGGGAGGGGATAGAGAGGAGGGAAAGAGAAAGAGGTGGTGATGGTGGTTGTGGTGGTGGTTGCCGTCGTTGTCGTCCAAAATCTCCAAGAGGATAAGAAGATAGACAAAGCACATGTTTTACGAACAAACATCACAGTTGTAACATCACAGTTGTAACTCACAGTTACAACTGTGATGTTGTTGGTAAAACACGTTCTTTGTCTATCTCCACATCCTCTTGGAGATCTTGGATAAAATTATACTATGTCCTTCAAATTTAATTAAATTCTATGTTTTTTGTGCAGCTGAAGATTGCTCTACATTTTAAATTGATGTAATGTTTGCATTGTTCAATTAAATAGAGTCACCTGAAACGATCGTAATGCATTACTTCTGGATATCCTTGTTGCTTATTTTGATTATATAGATAGATAGATAGATAGATAGATAGATAGATAGATAGATAGATAGATAGATAGATAGATAGATAGATAGATAGATAGATAGATAGATAGATAGATAGATAGATAGATAGATACGACGAGCTTCTTACAGTTTTCGTCTCCCAACCCACTCGCAAAGCCTTAGTAGAAGACAAGGTGCCGCTCAGTAGGACTGAACCCAAAGCTACATGGTTGCATGTGTAGCAAGTATGCTTTTTAATCACACAACAATCAGTTGACTTTGAGAATGACCAAATGGACGGACCCTGATGAAGCTGCATCGACAATATTGCAAGGTTGCATTTGCGACAGAGTGTAGTCGCTGCAGGTGATTATATTATGCTGTATATAACTATAAAATAAATTTTGTGGATGTACAAGTCTCCTTACTCTTTATTATTATTATTATTATTATTATTATTATTATTATTATTATTACTTTTTTTTTCTTCTTTCAAATTTGCTTCCATTTCTTGCCGAGTGTCTTCCCGACTCCTAGGGCAAAGAACCTCATAGTATACATTGGTAGGCCATTAAACCAAACTCAATAGTTCGTTCATTTCTTTTTTTTTTTTTTAAGTTAAATTAAAATACATGAGCAGCAACAGTTCTCACATCGACAATGCTCTTCTCAATATGTGTGATGTACCACATTATTATTATTATTATTATCATTATTATTATTAATGTGTGTGTGTGTGTGTCTGTCTGTATGTATGTCTGTATGTATGTATGTCTGTCTGTCTGTATGTATGTATGTATGTATGTATGTATGTATGTATGTATGTATGTATGTGTGTATGTATGTATGTATGTATGTGTGTGTGTGTGTGTGTGTGTGTGTGTGTGTGTGTGTGCGTGTACATTATGACTTTCCATTCGTTAGCCGAACATGACCATCGTTAACAAGTTGACTTATAATTGGTAGTTCCTACCACAAGAACACAAGATGTTAAGTGTTGAAGGCCGGCAATGCCCCATGCAAAGGTTTTAACTCAACTGTGGCTTGCACAACACCATCATCGACTAGCAATACCAAGAAGCCCAGAAACAAGCAAATTGCAAGATATCCGACTTATTAGAGCAGCGGGTTTTATATACGGTACGAGTTAACATTCTCCTACGAGAATGTCTTAACAAAGAGCAGTAGTCCCTCACTCCCGGTGGGCTTACTGCGCACTTGGACACCAGCCTGAGAATTTCTGTTCCGGCACATACATACATACATACATACATACATACATACATACATACATACATACATACATACATACATGCATACATACATACATAGATACATACATACATACATACATACATACATGCATACATACATACATACATACATACATACATAGATACATACATACATACATACATGCTTACATCTCTTTCCATCTCTACTCTTACTCTATCTCTTTCTCCACTCTTACACTCTCTTTCCACTCTCGCTTGCCTCCCTTGCCTACTACGTGATCGGTGTCCGGCGAAGGCAATATTGTTCTGTTTCGCCCTACGTTTAACCTGACGGGTCATGCTGGCCTCGGGTCCCGCTTAGTCCGTTAGGACTTACTCCATTTCCTCTTTGCGTAACCCCGTTCGATAGCTGAAAAGCTCTTTCTGTTGTATTTGTGGTATATGTAAAATTTTTACTTTTCTCTCCCTTTGTATACAGCCGTAAGGCTTCGTGCTATTATATATGCATAATTCTTTGTCTGTTGTACTTATGTAATGTCTTGTTTGTACATATTCACTAGCTTTTTCCCAGTAGTTTAATAAAAAAGTACTGGCGCCTGCAAATTGAGCAGTATCAATGGTAATTGGCCTGAAACTGCTCTGATATTGACTGACGAGGAAAACTCAGCTGCAAAACCTCATTGACTTACGAGGAAAACTCAGTTGCGAATATCCCGTGTATCGTGTCTTTGTCTCATTTCTCGTCTGTTAAGTTTTCGTTTTGCTTCCCGTTTGCTCTGATTTCGTCTAACTTCTTGTTGTATCCTTTCTGTTCTACCCTTGATACGTAAATACATACATACATACATACATACATACATACATACATACATACATACATACATGCATGCAAGCTTGCATACATTTATACATACATACATACACACATAGATACATACATACACACACATACATACATACATACATACATACATACATACATACATACACACACACACACATACATACATACATACATACATACATACATACATACATACATACATACATACATACATACAAGAGAAAAAAAGAGACCAGAGAACTGAGACATGCACCGACCAAGACAGGAACCACAGTTCTCACGCTATCAAAATGATTAAAAAATTATGCCTTCACTATTTATGTTTGCCTTACTTTCAAATCTTTTATGTTAAATATTCCCTTCCAGCATATCCCCCTGTTTGTTTACTTTATTATTGACTGTTCTTTGCGCTTCTTTATATTTATTATTTTTCTTTTTTGTTCACCTGTATACTATCACCTTGATTGTTAATATGCTTAAAGAACTTCACAACTACACTTGAGAGTTTTACGATCGGACCTGCAAGTTGATTATTCTGTCGTCTTTAACAATAAAGTGTGCTAGTTTTTACTTTCTCTTTCTTCTTTCCTTCTTTACTTCTTTACATTTCACTTGTGTTACATGTTACATTTTTATTAATGGCACTGATGGTCACGGTGGTGGCGGTGGTGGCGGAGGCGGCAGCAGCTTTAGTGGTGGTGGTCGTGGTGGTGGTGATAGTTGTGGTAGTCGTGGTGCTGTCGGCGGCGGTGGCGTGGCAGTGGCGTGGTGGCGGCGTGGAGGGAGCGGGGGCGGCATGGTGGGGCGGCTTGGTGGCGGCAGCATGGTGGCGACAGCGTGGTGGCGACAGCGTGGTGGCGACAGCGTGGTGGCGACAGCGTGGTGGCGACAGCGTGGCAGCGACGGAGATTGTTATGGTGGTGGTTATAGGAAGAGGAAGACGGTAAATTAAGACGATTTTTGTTGGTTAATCCCTCGACTATCGCGGGTGTTACGTTCCAAAACCCACCGCGATAGGTGAAAATCCGCGAAGTAGAAACAGTACTGTACCGTATATTTTTAATTATTTTTATAATTTGTATATATTTATTTTATTATTTTTGTATATTTAAGCTTTTATAAAACTCTCCCTACACTCTTAAGAGTAACCGTGTCTTCTCTTTTGCGGGTGAGAAACATAATGATGGGTAGTTGCTCGCGCCGCCTTTTCTTCTGTGTGAGGAGGTTTTTATAAACGTCCATGGCTCCGTCGACTTCATTTCTGAACTGCAACGCACGAATCATCTGAAGGTCCCAATTTTTCGCCAATCTCTGAAGTACTTTTGCCGTTTTTGCTAGAATTGAGAAGCGTTCTAGTGATAAGCCGACTTCTTCTTCTTCTTCTTCTTCTTCTTCTTCTTCTTCTTCTTCTTCTTCTTCTTCTTCTTCTTCTTCTTCTTCTTCTTCCTCCTCCTCCTCCTCCTCCTTCTCCTTCTTCTTCTTCTTCTTCTTCTTCTTCTTCTTCTTCTTCTTCTTCTTCCTCCTCCCCTGGATCCTCTTGTTCCTTCTCACTTGCTGACTTCGTCATCTCTGTCAGATCTTCATCTGTTAACGGATCTGAGTGGGCCTCGATCAGGTTTTTAACGTCCTTGGTAGTCATATCGATGAAGCCATCTCCTCCTGACAATTTTGCCAGCTTCACTGCCTTATCTACTCTAGAGTGGTGGATTTCGTCAGGAGAGAATCCTTTATAGTTGTGGACCGCTTCTGGCCACAATTTCTTCTAGCTGGCATTCAAAGTTTCGTTTTTCATTTCTTTTATGGCCTTCTGAATATTTTGGTGACACGGTGCAATGGTGTACCCACGCCAGTACGCCTTCAGTGAGAAATTATCATCTGAGTCCATAGCCTCGACCAGATGTTGCAGGGATTTTCGCGTATAGAGCGCCTTAAAAGCATAAGTAAAGCCTTGATCCATGGGCTAGAACAGCGATGTGGTGCTCAGCGGTAAGAATTCGATTTGTACGCCCTCTTACAACAAGTTGAGTGCGTGACCTCCAGCATTGTCCATTAGGAGAAACACTTTGAATTCCACTCCTTTCTCGGCAAGATAAACCATGACTTCGGGAATGAAGCACTGGTGAAACCAATCCGATGTCAGTGGTTTCGTTATCCATGCCTTCTGGTTGTGCATCCAATGCACATGCATCAAGTTCTTATTTTTGTTTTTGAGGGCCCTTGGGTTGTTTTTAATTATGAATAAGTCCTGGCTTTATGATAAAACCTGCAGCATTTCCACACATTATAATTGTGACGCGATTTTTGTACGCCTTAAATCCAGGGGCTCTAGCTTCCTCCTTCATAATGAAAGTCCGCGATGGTATCCGTTTCCAAAAGAGGCCAGTCTTATCCATACAGAAAACTTGTTCACGCGAATATCCCCCTTCCTCGACGATGGTGTTGAACGTCTCGTTCACGTACTCCTCAGCAGCGGGTTTGTTAGCAGAGGCAG
>NC_043005.1:49362884-49365384 GCF_006345805.1 Octopus sinensis | reverse complement strand
AATCAATCAACCAGTAATCAGTACTTTTCGATTACTGGCATACCACTGGTTACCTTTTATTCGCTCTTAGTGCAGTGATCAGCGCCGTCCAACCAATGTGCGTGACCTTGAGTATGGTGTGATGCTGTGAGTGATCTGGAGTGGCACGCGCGTATAAAATGTTCCGTGAGCTCATTAATAAATGACAGTTGTTTGTTTGGTTTCTGGTGCGTGTCTTTGTTCTCCCTGGGCTGGGTAGAGGCTGACTTGGGGCTAGCGAGGCAGGTGTGTCGTTACAAGTTAATATTTTCTTCACAAAAGTGTTTACTGCTTTACACAAAGTAATCTGGCAACGATTTGTTACTTTCATATCCATAATTTTCTTATTGTGTATAGTTTTATTATTAGTAGTATTAATATTATTTTGTATATTTTTTAATTTTTATATTTCTTTATTTTTTTATTGATTTTTTTTTTTTTACTTTTCCACAGGATTTGATAATATGCAATCGAAGAAGGAAGAGAAGCTCTTCCGCAGTATGTGGTCTGTATAAAGTCCCTTTCCAATGCGGCCATGAAACCCAGCCTGCTCAAACGTCATCTTGAGACGAATCACGCGGACAAGAAGGGCCTAGTTCAGAGTTACTTCCAGCGACTTGGCGAGAACGTAAAGCGGCAGCGCATAGTCAAAACTGGCTAGATCTGCCAGAAGAGGACAGGAATTGAGAAAGCATCCTATTAAGTTGCTCTCCTGGTGGTCAGAAACATGAAGGCACATACTATTGCAGAGTTTCTCGTCGTGCCAGCGGCAAAGCTCTTGGTCAGGCACGCAAATGGAGAGGAGACGGTGGCGAAGTTGGAGAGTGTTTCCGTCTCTAACAACACTATACAGCACCGTATCGAGGGGATATCGGTCGACATTGCCGACCAAGTGATTGAGGAAGTGAGAGCCTCAAAATATGGGTTTACCATTCAACTCGACAAATCGACGGACGCCACCAACTGCTGTCAGCTACTTTGCCTACGTCCACTTCACGCAAAATAATGCTGTGAAGGCTGAGGTACTATTGAGCCAGGAACTGTCCAGTACAACTAAAGGAAAGGATATTTTCGTTTTGGGCAATTTCTTCAAGCAGAATGAACTGGATTGGGAAAAGTTGGTCGGATGCACAACAGATGGGGCTCGGTCGAAAGTCAGGTATTCAAGCCCATGTGAAAGCTGTGTCACCAAACAACACCGCTGTCCATTGTTTCATACACAGATTCGCCCTTTCTGCTCAGGTGCTCCTTCTGAAGTTTTTTTTCATGCTTGAGCCCAGTTATCAGAATCGAGAATTTCGTCAAAACGTCGGTTCTGAATACTCATCTGTTCAAGCTGCTCTGCGAAAATTTCGGCTCCGACCACATCTGTCTCCTCTACCACACAGATTCGCTGGCTCACCCAGGGTAATGTGACGAGGCGTTTCTTTGAACTGAGGGATGAATTTCTTGTTTTCTCCACGGAGAAGGAATACGATTTTCAAAAAGATCTGGAGAACGAGGAGTTTATCTCAAGGTTGGCCTACCTGTCGGACATTTTTGGAGCCCTCAACCACTTAAACCTGTCGTTTCAAGGGCTCAACTGCACTGTCACAAAGTTCATCTCGAAGCTGGGAGAGTTTGTCCTGAAGTTGGATCACTGGTTGAAGAACATGGAGAGCAAACGCTACAGAATGTTCGGACTTCTGGCTACATTTGACAGGGAGTCCAGTGATGAATTTGCCCAAGAAATCGTCCGTCACCTCACTGCTCAAGACTGAGTTGATGCATTACTTCCCGGACGTGACATGTGCCTACATCGCCAATCCATTCTCCGTTGATCCAGCCGAGTTGCCTGTCGGGACCGGGGAACAAGAGGAATTCTTAGATATTCGGCTGACGAGACAGCAAAGACGAAGCACAAAGAATGCTCTCCTATAAACTTCTAGCTAAGTATGGCCTTGTTGTATCTGACACTAGCCCGTCACGCTGTTCCCCAGCTACTGATTTTCCCCTCTGCGTGGGAGTGTGAGCAGGAATTCTCAGCCTTACTGGCCACCAAGTCCAAGAGCCGGAACCGACTTGCTGCGCCTGCCCGCTATTTCCGATGCGTTTTGAGCAAGGTTATGCCCTACATTGACCAACTGGGGGAAAAGAAACAAATTCAGCCTTCACATTAAATTGAGTTGTGTTCTTTGTTGTTAGTTTATTTATGTTTTCTACTTGTGATTAAACTGATATCTGATCGAATTGAGTTTTTCTGGAACCAGGTTGTACGCGGCGGCTGCACGAAACTTCCAAGTGGTACGCAATCACAAAAAGGTTGGAAACCACTGGTCTAGGGTTAGGATTTGTCTTATGAACTACAGAGAAGCTGTTAGCATTTAGAGAGTCTTGTGTCATGATTTGCTTAATTTTTACTTTACGTAAGCATCATTGGTAATTGAACTCGTAGATGGGGAAGGGGTACGAGGGGACATTTTATATGCAATTTATGATATAT
>NC_043005.1:49350812-49358312 GCF_006345805.1 Octopus sinensis | reverse complement strand
ACATACATACATGCATGTCTACTATACACCATTCTCGGGAAAACCTGCGTATGTTTGTAAATGTATATGTGTGTGCGTGTGTGTGCGTATGTGTGTGTGCGCGTGTGTGTGTGTGAGAGACGTCCTAAAACTCTCTGTCTCTTTACTTTTGTAGTGCCTTCCCCCTTGCTGTCGCATATTGTGAGATTTTAAAATTTGGTATATTGAAATAATTTTCCACGTTAAATCCGATTTTGTTATTTATTTGTTCCAGAAAAATTGCAGGAAAATATTACTGTGGTTTAAATTTTAATCAATTTTACCTAATCAGAAAACAGAATTTGGAAGTAGGCATTTTCCGCATGATAGCTGTCTATCACAAAATGAAAGCAAATTCATTAGTGGGAGGAATTTTTCCTAAGCAAACGAAAGCAAAGGATTACGACGACCAAAGTTGTAAGAGCTTCTTCCGAAGTTTTAATGAGTTTTAATGAATAAAGTTGGGTGAAACGGTCAAACAGATATGTAAATAATTTAAAAAGCAAAAAAATCCTCGGTAAAGTTTTGTTTTTTTTTTGCGAAAAATTGCACAAATATGTCCTGAGGCGGAAACCTTTGGGGATGAGGCGGTGAGGAAAGCAACGACCAAGAAATGAAACGTGGTTAGAGAACCGTGTTTTTTTTTTTAATTAGTAGGGAAAGATTAATAGAAGGTTGAAAGCAGCAGAAAAGTTGCAAAGGTAGTCGATAAAGGAACACATGGAAAACATGCACAAAAGACGTGGACACACCGTGCGCCTATGTGAGAAATCCGGCTACTGGTCGTTCTGCCTGTGAAGAGACGGACACGTCGAAATCACATGACCCGGCCGTTTATGTGCCCGTAGCAGACGATTCTCGCCTGCCAGCGATATAAATATGTGTGTTTTTGTGCATCATGCATTCATGTGAAAATTTCTCTCAAGGTAAACAATGCCGTATTTGGCGTTCTAACAATAACACCCAAATTAAGTTGGATATAAAGGTTGTTTTTTAGTATTAATACTACCTCTGTCGCTAATAATCATTTTTTCTTTTCAAATATATCTGTTGACTATTTACGACACTAGTGCTTGAACATCTGCTGAAATTCCATATATCGCTGACAGAGAGATTTGGCAGTCTGTGGATACCGGACATTCTGTTAGAGGCATCACATTGCAGGAGATGTAAACAAACAAAAACCGGCTGTCAAACGGTGGTGAGAGGTCACAAAACACAAAGGTACACATACATACATACATACATACATACATACATACATACATACATACATACATACATACATACATACATACATACATAGTGTCTGCCCCCCTCGTTATCGAGTATGGCCATTGCACGAAGCTTAATCGATGGTGTTATCGTGCAATGTCTGTGCAAGAAGATTTTTTTTTAAGTGAGGAAAAGCTGTGCGCTGAGTCAATCCCACTCACTAAGCAATAGCAGCCATAATCCGAAAAGAAGAACAAGTCAACATTATCTGTAACCACAGAGCCGCAGGTTTTATGTCGGAGTTATCCCAGTTACCTGAGTTATCTTCTCCTAGAAGGATGCCCTAACAAAGGCTAGGAGTCCTTCACTGCCAATGGTTTAACTACACGATCAGGTATTCAGTCCGATTATTTTTACGTGTCCGTGCATGATACAGCCTTAAGACATTTATTGGATGGCCGTTGACTCTCAAGAGTTCCTCCGCCCTTTGACGGGTTTTGTTTTTCATCTCGCAGGGTGTCCAATAAACACCCTCCTCACCAAGCAAGCTTGGTGGGGGTGCCGTTTTAGTCACCGACGACCCGACCATGCAACAGGTTGTACTGCGTTACATGTTACCAGTAGCACTCGAAAGTGACTTGACATACATACATACATACATACATACATACATACATACATACATACATACGTACGTACGTACGCACTTACGTGTATGTGTGTGTGTGTGTAGAAGGTGGGCTTCTTTCAGTTTCCGTCTAACAAATCCACTCACGAGGCTTTGCTCGGCCCAGGACTATAGTGGAAACACTTGTCCAAGGTGCTGCACAGTGAACTGAACCCGAAACTATGTGGTTGGGAAGTAAACTGCTTACTACATTGCTATGCCTGCACCTATATTTGTGTATAAATTCTCACTAAAATTGGGAAATAACCCATGGATTTTCAACGAATTGTAAATGCAGTTTCTGAACAACGAAGTCTTACATAACAGGTTGAATATAAATAAAAGGCATTGTGAAAAGGAAAGTGTGAATGAAAATAAATAGTAAGCAAATTCAAAAGCCAATTAAAATGGGAGTGGGAAATGCGAGAGAGAAAGTAAATAAATAGGATGCATGCTGGTGAAATTTTGCTTGTCATCGGCTCTAATTTGTGCCACTCTGATTACACTGGCCAACAAAATTAAATGTATTATATTCATTATGAATGGAAACCAACTTTTTGAGACTAATTTTTCAAGCTGATTTCAAAATTTCACTCCAATTGTATGCAGCACATATCAATTTTTCAGTAGATACATGCAAATCTACATATTTGTATATATGAAATCATTAAACGTAATAAATAAGGACATATTATTTTTAGAAAGCAAATGAGTTTATTGAGTTAAAAATCATCACTATCATTCTACAAAGAGTGAATACACAAAAAATGGGCCAGACAAAACAGACAAAGTTAGAACAACGGAGTTAGAAACACTGTGATTTGGATTTCCTGTGGTGTTCCTGATCTGGTTGATCACATTAAAGTGTCCAGCAGTAGTCAGCCAACATACTGTCATTCCAGAAGCCTTGGTACCGTTTCTCTATAGCACTAATGTCCTGGTGAAATCTTTCACAGTGTTCAGCAGACACTGCTCCAAGGTTATCTGCGAAGAAATCCAGGTGGGAGTCCAAGAAGTGAAGTTTCAATGACATGCGACAATCCATTACTAAGTAACATTTCAGAAGATTCTTGATGCCATCCTTGTAGTCCGTTGCCTTCTTGTTGCCCAAGAAATTCTCACAGATCCAACTGAAAGAATTCCAGGCATGCAGTTCCAGTACATCCAGTGTTGCCTTGAAGTTGACATATTTGAGTACTTCTCTAATATGGGGTCCGACAAAGATATTTTCTTTCAACTTAGCCTGTGTGATTTTGGGAAACTTTTCTACAATATACTCTAACCGTCTGGCATTTCTCTTCTCTAGTGTCTTTACCAACTGTTTCATCAGTCCAAGCCTTATGTGCAAAGGAAGCAATAGGACATTACACGGATCTACAAGAGGTGTATTCTTGACGCTAGACAGTCTTGGCTGGTATGATGTTCTTGTCTGCCAGTTTGATTTTGAATAATGTCAGTTGCCCGATTATCCCATAGACACAAGAAACAACAGTATTTTGTGAAGCCTGACTGCATTCCCATTAACATTCCAATGGCTTTTAAATCTCCACATATTTTCCGTGAGTATCTTTCATAAGCAATGGCATGAAGTAAAAGTTCCATATTCTCATTTGATTCTTGAAGATGAACCGAGTGTGCAATAGGAATGGAGAGCTTCAAATTATCATTATGGAGAAGTACAGCATTTAAACTCCCTTTTGAAGAGTCAATAAACAAACGCCACTCTGCATGATCATGATTTTGTGATAAACATTCGAAAAGTCCATCGATGTTACTGCAAAAGTAAAGCGGCCTTCAACAGAAAAACACATTTGTAGAACATTTCCTTGCCAAAAATAAGTTATACGAACACTATGCTCTAGCATGCCGGTGGCACAGACATCCCATGCCTAGACAGTTTATCACAAACAGATAAAGCATTCCTCTAGCACTGCCAGGTCAGGGATTTCTCGTAGTTATCCAGGTACCCCGATCCGAAAGTTCTTTGGACCAGATTGGTTAGCTGGCCCTCATCGAGCCCCAGAGCTTCTCCTAGGACGTCATCCCTCTTGAACTCTACCAGCCCGCTATAGAGTATCGTGGTGGTACTCCCGCTGCCGGCTTTGCCCGCCTTGTTGATTAGCACGAGTGCCTGTTGGCACTTTTTTTGCCATTCAGTCAGGTTCCGTCTTTTTATGAAATTGGGTTTGAATTCCTCCAAGGAGGCCCATCACAGAAAGAATGTCTCCACCAGCGGATTCCACACCTGACCACCCTCCAGGTAGAGCCAGAGGTGCCTCAGTCTCAGCGCATGTTTGCGCATCATCAGTCATGCATCCCTGTCTCACCCTTTAGCGGTTTTTGGTAGCAGATAGAGTGCCTCACAAGCGGCTTTTATCCCTTCCACAAAAAGCGGAAGAGAAGGCGTTCCAACTTGTTTAGCCATGAATCAGCGCAAGGGACAACGTTCAGACGGTAGGTGATAACAGATGCAATATACACCTGCACCACCTCCGCCCTTCCAGACCAGGTCCGGATTAGGGCTGCCACCCTCTCCAATTCTTCTCCGTCTGGGAAACCGGTTCAAACCAGACTCCAAGCAACTTAACAGGACCTTCCGTCCAGCTCTGACTCTACATCCTTCGTGTTTGGCTTTGAGATGGCGGTACAAAACCGCTCTTGCCGCCATCACTCTGGATGCAGAGTCAGACTCCATGGCTTCATCTAATTCCTTAGTTAACGTCCCTTCAATTCTAGTCTTATCTAGACTTAACTGCTTGCTAAATCTAATAGACTCAGAACGAAGGCTCGTTTGAGGGCACACCACCACCTATTATTAATAATGGCACCGGTTAATGCCCTCTGCACTAACTCTTTAACACGATCACGGAAGGTTTACAAGTCAAAATAGACTTGTTCATTTTCCAGTACTCAGGTACCTGTCTATGACACTTAACCAGGTACACCATACACGTCACAAACTTGTGGTCCGTGTAGAGGACACAACAAAAGCGTGGACAATTAAACGTATCCCTATCTCTATCTCTAACGAATATCCTATCTATATAAGATCTGAATGACTGTTGTTATTATACCACGTCCACTGTGGAACGAGCGGTGCATCCAGTCTATACCAATCTTCTATATTATAGCTCTCTAGTAGCCTTTTGAAGCCAGGACTTCCGCTTCCATCGGTCGAGCCAACACTATCCACCCGTGCGTCGAGAATAGTGTTAAAGTCTCCTAGTATAACTAGAATTTTTGACGTCACTAAGAAACTCTCCAGGTCCCGGTAAAAACCAGCCTGTCAACACTTATTTGGTGCATAGACAGCTACCAACCTGAAGGACTGTTTACTTACGTGTGTTACATCTAAAACGACCAGCCTACCTTCTAGGTCCAGAAAGACTGTACTTACTTGCACGTCCAAGCTTTTCCTGAATAAGACCACCACGCCTCCATCCCCGCTGACTAGAAGAAATAAACTTCTCGTAGCCATTTAGAAGGGGCGAGAACGCTTGTGGCCTACTCAGCTTGGACTCAGTTACAAGACATATATCAATTTCTAGTGACCCAAGGTCATCCAGGAGACAAGTTTGTTTCCATTTCGACTGTAGGCCACGCGCATTTATACACCCTAGCTTAATCTCTATAGAAATTCGCACTTATATTTTAATTTTGGAGTGGGGCTGCAAGAACTCAGCTTCTTCCTCATCCTTTTTTTTCTGTGGTGTGATCGCTGGACTTACTCCTGCCGGCCACCTCTAGGATAACTTCCCGTATGTCATCTGCGTATCTGGTTTTTAATTCATTAAATAATCCTACCTCCATCCTGGCTATCCGGATGTGACGTGGCATGTCTTTACTTGTTTTGTAAACTTATGCTTTATGATGTACACGAATGACTCTGGATAAAACAGCATTGCTGTC
Organism: Octopus sinensis; assembly: GCF_006345805.1. NCBI lineage: Eukaryota > Metazoa > Mollusca > Cephalopoda > Octopoda > Octopodidae > Octopus > Octopus sinensis. Next base: position 49,352,503 of record NC_043005.1, on the reverse strand, counting down.
ATTGAATGACACTATTTTGTTCTGTGTCATTCGTGCACATCATAAAGCATAAGTTTGCAAAACAAGTAAAGACATGCCACGTCACATCCGGATAGCCAGGATGGAGGTAGGATTATTTAATTAATTAAAAACCAGATACGCAGATGACATACGGGAAGTTATCCTAGAGGTGGCCGGCAGGAGTAAGTCCAGCGATCACACCACAGAAAAAAAAGGATGAGGAAGAAGCTGAGTTCTTGCAGCCCCACTCCAAAATTAAAATATAAGTGCGAATTTCTATAGAGATTAAGCTAGGGTGTATAAATGCGCGTGGGATTGAGAAATTGGTTTTTTTCTTGTGTGTCTACAGTAGCTGTTGATGGGTTTGTTTTTTTCTTGTGTATGAGGAGGGAAGTCTGGGGCTGCGGTCATTTTTCTTTTCTGGGATTTTACTGTTGTAAATTCCATTCCTTCTTCTGTAGTTTGTGGTGTTTTTTGCCTTATTTGTTTAATTTCTTCGGAAACTTCTGCTAGGTTTTTTTCTGTTGATTTCCCTTCTCTTCTGCGTTCTTGGATTCTTGTTGGAAAAGGGCTTCACTCTTTTTTTCTTTGCATTCTGAGCGGACGTGACCTTTTTCGCCGCACTTAGAGCAGTGCGGTCTATGCCCCTCAACGCCAACTCTTACACTCAGCCCCTCCCCTATAAACACCCTATCGGGCAGTCCTTCGAGGTTTTCGGGGCTTGCTTGGACCACAATCTGAAGAGACTGGCCCTTCCAGTTCTCCGCCTCCTTTTTTTTTTTTTTTGCATTTGTAATATCGTCATTCTTTCCTCATATCACATGTAATGGCTGCTGCTATCCATAACACACCCAAACCCGCCGGAATCTCCTCTAATTTTGGCAGTTCTGCCTAAATAAGTTGGTTGGAATATTATCTCGTCGTTTTTCAACGTCATTGTTGACAGCTCTTTTGCTGTGTTCTCGTCGGCGAATTGCGCCTCTACTTTGGTATTTCTTCTTACACGGCCGACGTACTTTATTTTGTTCCAAATTGGTACCATACATTTCTCTATTGCTTCGTTCTTACATAACATGATTCTTTTTTTCTTTAAGACTGTATGTCTTTTAGACTACAGTCTTAGCTGCTATATTTTGCAGTATGTCTTGGGGAGGGAGCAACTTTGTGTCGTTCCCCGTTTTCTTTATCAGATTTCTGTATTTAAACATCTCAGCCATTGATACTTCTAATGTCCCCATGTTGCCGCCGACGGCAGCCGAAAACACTGGTCTCTCCTTTTGCACTTGTTTTACCCTGTCTTTTTCAGTTTCACTTAACTTTTTTTCCATCTCTGGGAAGTCTACACTTGACATCAAATCGTAATCCATAATGAATAAACATAAATTCCTTCAAAAGAAATAAATTAGACTCAAAATATTTTTTCATAAATGTTTGGCAAAAATAATTTTTGTCAAAATGATATTTTAACGAAACAATTTTTACCCTGCAAAGGGTAAAAATCAAAGTTCACGGTTCGCCAACAACATATCAGAATTTTCTGCACCGCAGGGCGAAAATTACTGTTAACAGATCAACAGAGATTCAATCGTCCCAAGTGCAAAAACAATAAAACGGAATAACAATAAAGTATTAAAGGTATAACAAAACACGAAGTCACAATCGTGGCAGCCAAAAGATTCAACAAGAGCCGG
>NC_043005.1:49333312-49348312 GCF_006345805.1 Octopus sinensis | reverse complement strand
ACTGTAAAACGTCATTCTCTTATATCAGTTTCCGACTAGTAGGTCCTTTCCGGGTGGATTCCCATTATGCAGTTTACCTACAGCTATGGGTCAATTGCATATGTTTTACTGTTGATGTTGGTACAGTATTCTCTCTTTACTACATTTAGCCACAATACACTGAGGTTGAGATTCCTCTTTCCATTCCAGGTTTTCAACAAGAATGATTCAATATTTTCTTGGGTTGTGGAGATTTCTTACCAATGATATGACCTACACTCATTCGCACACATAAAGCAACGATGGACACATCTTGCGGCAGGTGTTCAATGAGTTATCACACATGCACATACCTTTATTCCATCATGGAATTTTAAGCGATTATCTCCCTTACACAGGAAGAAATCACTTATTACCTCCCCTTATTTGGAACTCTTCTCAACATAAATATAACGATAACTCTTCTCAACATAAATATAACGATAACTCTTCTCAACATAAACATAACGATGTAAGAAAAAAATTGATAACATTCTTCAGACATATTGACTCAAATATATATGTTTTAACCTTTTAAAACAAGCCTTCTGTAGTTTTTTCACTTTTTACTATTTTCTCTCTCTCTCTCTCTCTCTCTATATATATATATATATATATATATATATATAAGTTTTGCCTGTTTCGATTAGGATGACAAGTAACTTCCTGCTGTTTTTTTTTAATTAAAATTTTTTTAAATGTTTAATAAAAAATAACAACTAATTAATAAGTAATGTATTCACCCTTCTTTGCAACTTCTTCCCAACGTTCAACAAGATTTTCAACTCGAAAAATTCATCCAACCAAGCTCTCAATTCTGCATCAGAATTGAACGAAACTCCGCGCATAGCATTTGAAAGAGATCGAAAGAGGTGGAAATCCGTTGGTGCCAAATCAGGAGAGTACGGTGGGTGTGGCAGCACTTCCCAGCCATGCGTTTGAATGGCTTCCTTGGTCATATTGGCGATATGAGGGCGGGCGTTGTCGTGCAGCAGAAGAACTCCATACTGACGATTAGGTCTTTTCTCTTGAACAGCCGTGTTGAGTCATTCCATCTCTATAGCATTGTGGGAGCATTCCATTTTCTCTGCCAGTTCCCTTGTAGTTTGACGAGAATTTTCGTGCAAAAGTTGGTTTAATCGCTCTTCATCGAACTCAATTGAACGGCCAGAACGAGGTACGCCTTTGAGGTCAAAATTTCCATTTTTGAACTTGGCATACCAATCACGAGCGGTTCTTTCAACTATGGCACCCTCTCCATACACAGCACAAATGTCGCGAGCAGCTTTTGTGGCCTTAGAACATTGATAGCAAAAAGAAGGAGGTGTCGAAAATGCTATTTTTTCTTAACTTGGCATTCAATTCTAATGATCTGAAAAACAAAAATTAACTAAAATCAACTTGAAAAAAAAATAGATTCCAATATGATTCAAAAATTGAATTCTCGAAAAAAATAGACTCTAAAATTTAAAAACGCAATAAATTCCAAAATTTAAGAAAACGGTGGGAACTTAGTTGCCAACCCAATACTCCACTTCGCTTAGAAGCCTCAACGAAGAAAAACACATTTGTTCTTGCCTTCTGTCAATTGCTGGTGAAAATGGTATTGAGCTATTAACTATTGTTAGCTTTTCCTGCGTATCTAAAATACACAGCAGACTTTTTAAAATAATATTCCATTCATGTATTTTTACTTATATAACTATAAACTAGTTTAAACCTGATAGTCATTCTCTGTAGACACTACTTTAAATCTTATTGTCATTTTCTTTGAGGCATTGACGTAGCATTGTATGCGAAAGAAAAAGTTTCTATTCAATTGTTCTGACTACATACCCACGTAAAAAATGGATCAACTAATGTTCTTTTTAAATTTTACAAAGTTTAAGTTATGTTATTGTTGTTTTATTTCTAAATTTAGGTTAACACTAGTTGAGCAGGCATATAAACCCATACACGTTTATCTAGGAATGCTTTATACAATATGTCTTTTGTATTTTTAAAATTGTATAAGGTTGCGAATTGACCAGTTCGTTAAAACGTCGGACACAATGTATTACAATATTCGTTCTGGCACTAAGTTCAAATACCTCCAAAAGCGATTTTACTTTTCAACATTTCGGAGTCGATCAAATACCGAGTCCAGTCCGATCATGAGATCGATCTTCTCTCTCTCTCCCCCCTCTCCCTCCCATCTCTCTTCGAGAACTGTTCCATTAGGAGTCGAGAACCCAAGGCAAAGAAAGGCAAGGCAATAGTGTGATTTTGAGAAAGATTTGGTTATTAATTCTAAAATGCCATGCAGTTCGCTGGTAGTTCAAGTTTATGAGCTAGTGAATTAAAAGAAAATATAGTCCTGTGATATACTTCACTTTTATACTTTAACAATTGAGCTACCGTAGTAATTAAATTTCCCACATATCATATCGAACTTTCTTTAAAAAGAACCCAAGAATATATTTGAATAAAGTAATACTGGATACACTTTGTCTGAAGAAAAAACATGCGTTGCTTATGGCCGGAATGTCATGGATCTGCTCAAACAAGTATCACTTTGGCTTAAGTAAGAATATCAGCAACTGATCTAGAAATAACAACCAAATATTGATCCTTTCAGTTTACTGTCTTAAAAAACACGAAGGACACTTTGTATAATGTAGCACTTTGAAACTAGGAAACAGGACGTAATTATAACAGTTGTAATACATTTGATCATTGGTTGGCTCATTCAAGACTTACCTAGAGCCTTAACAGCTATGTTGCGTGTATAAAAGATGGATCTTTTCGGTTTGAGCGGCAGTTTTTCTAGCGGTGTCCTATGAAATTATCACCCATAATTATGACCCTAGTATCGATCTATTGCATTTCAATCTGTTTTAAGGTTAGGGTTAGTTAGGGTTAGGGTTAGGGTTAGGGGTGGGGGGAAGGGTATCTTTTTTTCTTCAGAAATGTAAATAAACCCAATCTGTTTCTTAAACGAGGGACATATTCATACGGCACATAATGTTTTCACCTCAATAGACGTCATTTATTGGTTTAAAATTGCAGAAAATTTGAAGAAAAAAACTATAGAATTTTCTCAATAAAGCCAAGAGAAAAAATGTTTTATAAACACATTCTACCAATATACGAAGTTTAAAAGTGTTTAGTTACGTGGAAATTATTTTTAAAAACTGCCGTTCAAACCGAAAAGATCCTAAAAGATAAGAGTGGATGCTGCTAGAATTAGGCTACTAAGAACAAGATATCTTATGAACATACATTGTATGTATTTGACAAAGCAGGACACTTCGAAGTGAGTGTTTTAAAAATTGTTCACGCCAGAACACACATAAAGTGTTTACGTATAAACTAGTGTATTTAAAGAGAAAACCAAGTAGCTTGTTTGATCTATTGACGTAGACGTGAATCTGTTTTTAACTAGCACTACATGACGCTCCTTTGCGATTTATTTCCGTTTCTTTGTCCGTGCTTCTTGAAAATGTACGTCAGCTAGTCTCTATGATAACTCATTCGTTTCGGGATAACATTATTCAGTACTGGACTTCTTATCGGGTTTCTAGAAATCAAGAATTCCCAGAAATCCGAGAATACTGAGCAATACTGATCAATATACTGTATTGAGTAAACAGACCTTGCTTTTTTAAAACTGGTTAATTTGTACATGGTATGTTAAAATAGTTTTGTTTTTAAGTAGATTGATAAATATTAAACATACTCTTCTTTAAAATTATATTAATTCGTGCCTGTACTGGTTAAATAAAACCATGTTCTCTGCTTTTCATTGAGTAATTTTCATCCTATAAACATTATACTGTGTAAATGGTACTACAGTGTGATATATTTAAAGAATTTTAAGTGGAATGATAACTATCTAGCAGACCCTGTTTTAGAAGTGTATTAATTTCAGTTTGTTAAATACAGTTTAGCTCTTTACTTACCTTAAGTTTATTTTATATTTTAAATATATATTTAGACTATCTCCAGAATACAAGAAAATTCAGAAATCCGGGACACTTCCGGTTCCTAGCGTCCCGGAAGCTTGTCCGGTACTGTATCGCATTTAAACATTATAGAAGTTAATGTGACTCTACGCTTATATATAATACGTAAATTCGTGAAGCGCTTTACACTTTTAAACATTGCTATTTCAAACTCCACCGAAGATTGTCTTTGTTTTTTTATCCCGCTTGGGCCGATAAATGAAGTTCCTTTTCCAGTCTGAGGTCAATTTAAGTCAGTAAAGTCTTCATTTAAAATTTTGGGGACTTTGTACTCATTGAGAAATTATAACATTGTTCTTATAGTTATATTCTCTCATATTTTCTTTGACTTTTTGCTGGGTGGTTACAAGTGTGTATTGTGCAGGACACAGCAGATTTCTGCCGGTTTTAGTCGAATCTAGCTTAGTTCAACATTGCCCATATTTTAGGCATTAGCTTATCAGAGAACTATAAACTTTTTCTTCATGATCTTTTCGAAATGCGAAAGCTGAAAGCAGTTTGTGTGATTACGAGTTCAATCGCACTGCATGGAATCTTGGGCAAGTGTCTTCTATAGCATCGATGTCTTATAAGTGAACCTGGTAGAAGGAATCTGTGGAAGTCCGTTGCATACGAGCGCGCATGTGTGTGTGTGTGCGTGCGTACGTGCGTGTGTGTGTGTGTGGTGTGTGTGTGTGTGTGTGTGTGTGTGTGGTGTGTGTATGTATACTTGTAGGTAAATGTATCTACGCGTTTGTGTTTGTCCACCACTACTCGACAACCAGTGTTGGTTTGTTTACATCTCCGTGACGTAGCGGTTCGGCAAAAGTGACCAATAGAATAAGTGCCAGACTTTAAAAGAATATGTACTGGTGTTGATTTGTTCGAGTAGGCCCTCCAAGAGGGTGTACCAGTATGGCCACAGTCCAACGACTGAAATAAATAAAAGATAGTAAAAAAAAAATGTTTATTTTGTCCCGTTACTTTGTCCACTTTCCTGTCTGGAACTGATCGAATAAGTACCAATAAGTACCAATATCAAGGTTAATCAAATTATGAAATATATAACACTTGAATCTTTCTCAAGTAGGAAGTATGAAACTTTTATTGAACAGTTTCAAATTGGTCTGAACAGTTGAAAATGTATGGATAAAGATGTCTTTGTTGACGTGTGTCGGTATATCAGAGAAGTTTGTCCGTTTTTTTTTTTTGTTTTTTTTTATCTGCTTGGCACTCTATCGTCATATACCTATAAAGAGGCAGAATTTATTCATATTTCAAAAATGATAAACAACAGTGGTAGAGGAAGAATGTGGATGGTAATCTCACGTAATCCGAGAAAGACGGTTCTGTAATTTCTTGCCGAACAACCTTCACAAATGATTTGTTTATAATGACCAACGGTATATGCTGTACATTAGCTCGCTTTCTCTTTCAAATCGACGTTGCCTGAACAAGTGCATTGTGTACCACGCGTCAGGTATCGGAGTGATCGCAGAGCAGCGTGGGATGAAGTGTTTTGCTCAAGATCACAACGCACCACCCGGTCCAGGAATTGAAACCACGATATCACGGTCGTGAGTGCAATATGCTAAATCAGGAGTTTTGTGTTAAGTCAAAAGAAATCTGTATTGTATAATTCTTTTCACTATAAGAACAAGGCCTGAAATTTTGTGGGATGGGGCTAGTTGTATACATCGACCTCACTGCATAACTGGTATTTATTTTATCGATCCCGAAGGATGAAAGGTAAAGTCGACCTCGATGGTATTTGAACTTAGATCGCAAAGCCGAAATAGATGCCGCTAAGCATTTTTCCCGCTGTGCTATCAATTCTGCCAGCTCGCCGCCTTTATATATTGTATAATAAATGGAGCTTTTTCATAGTGAGATTTGGATTTAGTTTTTAAAGCCTTCTATTTGTGCTAAATTTTGACCTCTTATGAATGATTGTTGTACATGTATAAGAGAGAAAGAGAGGAGGGGAGAGGGGGAGGGAGAGAGAGAGATGAATGTCAATGAGATGTCTTAAAGTTCTTAACAGCTCGAACCAGTATATCACTTGATGCAGATCTGCTAACAAATGCAGTTTTATCATGAGTACACAAATGGATTGGAGATTGACTGATTAGAAATGCTGGCAGTTTATAGATGGGGTCCCCAATCACCAACTACAGATTAGTACTGGGTCACGAATCATTTGGTACCGAGCCGTACAGAAAGAATAAATTTTATAATTCTATTTCTATTTTATTGACTGTTACAGGCTGCAGATATGCTTTTGCATTATATACTTATCATATATGTAATATATATATACATTATCTATGTAATAATTGAATTATATATTATGCGCTTTGCTGTGTTTTGTCAAGTACATGATCATCCAGTCCGTGGTGCAAAAAGATGTTGGGAACCACTACACCAAGACTGGAGCAGAGACTGAAATAATGAACTGCAACTTTTGTTTATAATTACATAATTTTACGTCTATGCTGTTTTTCTTACTTGCCAGAGTCAATCTAATTAGAAAAAGACCTTTTAATAATGCATTGGCCACTCCCGAATAATCTAGGCACGTCTACATAAATGATATCCAATAGTTGTAAAGAGAGAGGGGCATTCTGAAGTCTAAACGCAATACAATCCCCTCTGACACGTCACGAAGACAGCAGATATACGATATCATAAATTGGTTCAAGAGCAAAGCCAAACTGTCTCATATATCAAATCGTTTACATCGAGTTTTCCCTATCTTTCACAACGCAATAGTGTCTAGTATACGAAACACTTCTTTTCCCATGAGAGAAAATTTATTTGTCAGTTAACAGACAGTTAAATCACGATATCACGAAAATACTTTTGATAAATTTAATCATGAAAGTTCATGTAGGGGCGTGGACTTTATTCCAAAAAATTTGCTATTTCTTTTCTTTAAAAAGTAAATGAAGCGTTACAGGATATATAAAGAAGCAACATTTGACATTGAATATTTGTAAAACGTCATTTGTGCAACTACAATAATAACAACAACAACAACAACAACAGCAACAACTATCTTTTTCTACCGTATCCGACACTTCTGTCAGTTTTCTCGATATCACCATCACCATATACAATATCCACCTGTCTACTTCAGTCCACTACAAACCTACTGACTGCCACTATTTCCCCACAACTCTTCTCACCCTAAACATGCTAAATCTGTCACGTCTTTCAATTGATTCAGATTTCGAATCTTAATGCCAAGCAATGCGACAATTCTTCCTGAATCGAAGGTATTCTCAATCAGTTGTGAACCCGCTTTCCCGCCAGGTTCAGGACATCGACCGCACCACCTTTCCCTGCCGTCTTTATGCATGTCTAAAGACTCTATTCCCTTTTCACTCGTCTTCTACCAGTTGAAACATAAGTTCATTCGCAACTTCCGTATCCTGTGTATGTATGTATGTATGTATGTATGTATGTATGTATGTATGTGTATGTATGTATGTATGTATGTACCGTATTTGACGGCATATAGGACGCACTTTTTTCCAAAAAATTTGGCTCAAAAAATCGCCCTGCGTCTAATATGCGAAGTCAAGACCCTCCCGTAGGCTAATCTTCTCCCAGACGCTCACTAACCTAGCTTACGATAAGTATTTCTACCTACGCTAACGCCTTAATGATATTTTCCGTACTCATGCATCATTATTTTATTGCTAGTATTATTATTATTATTATTATTATTATTACCAGTATTATTACTTTAAAATACGAATGGTTAAAAAGATGATTAAAGATGATTACTATTGTAATTTGTATGCTTTCCTTTTGTATGCTTGCTTTTATACAGCAATGTTTTCTGCTTTTGTAATGTGCTGCTAGACTGCTTTCAACAATATATGCTTAAATACACTTAAAACTTTTTTTCCTGAATTTGACCTGCTGAAATGAAGGTGCGTCTAATATGCCAGTGCGTCTAATATGCCAGTGCGTCTAATATGCCGTCAAATACGGTATGTTTGTATGTATGTATGTATGTATGTATGTATGTATGTATGTATGTACACACACACACACACACACACACACGCATGCATGCATATTTCGTGTTGGCATTGTGAGACTAGTAACCTCGCAATTTCTCACTAGTAATGCCTTCCCTGTTATATTGCAATAATATAATTCTTTTTTCCTAAATAAATCGCGCTTCATATTCGAGCATCCGATAAAGCTATAGGATGTTATTCAGGTATTCAACTAAGAAACCACTGCATATTACAGCAGAAACAGCCGTAAGCTAATGAAGTTCATTACATAACCATTGTTTTTCCTGTGTCATCTCTTGTATTTCCTGTATTTCAAAGGGCCAGCATTGTTACACTGTGTGTCACGCTGAATCTCCCCGAGAACTACGTTAAGGGTACAAGTGTCTGTGGAGTGCTCAGTCACTTGCGCGTTAATTTCACGAGCAGGCTGTTCCGTTGATCGGCTCAACTGGAACCCTTGTCGTCGTAACCGATGGAGTGCCACAATATATATATATATGCGTGGTTTCAAATGTTGGCACGGAAGCGGAAGTCGATTACATCGACTCCAGTTTTCAACCGATACTTATTTTATGGATCCCGAAAGGTTGAAATCAAACTTGACTTCGGTGGCATTTGAACTTTGAACGTGATGTCGGAAGAAATACCTATTTCTTTACTACCCACAAGGGGCTAAACACAGAGGGGACAAACAAGGACAGACGAACGGATTAAGTCGATTACATCGACCCCAGTGCGTAACTGGTGTTTACTTTATCGACCCCGAAAGGATGAAAGGCAAAGTCGACCTTGGCGGAATTTGAACTCAGAACGTAACGGCTGACGAAATACCTATTTCTTTATTACCCACAAGGGGCTAAACATAGAGAGAACAAACAAGGACAGACATAGGTATTAAGTCGATTACATCGACCCCAGTGCGTAACTGGTGCTTACTTTATCGACCCCGAAAAGATGAAAGGCAAAGTCGACCTTGGCGAAATTTGAACTCAGAACGTAACGGCTGACGAAATACCTATTTCTTTATTACCCACAAGGGGCTAAACATAGAGAGAACAAACAAGGACAGACATAGGTATTAAGTCGATTACATCGACCCCAGTGCGTAACTGGTGCTTACTTTATCGACCCCGAAAGGATGAAAGGCAAAGTCGACCTTGGCAGAATTTGAACTCAGAACTTAACGGCAGACGAAATACCGTCAAGCATTTTTCTCGGCGTGATAATAATTCTGCCAGCTCGCCTTTGTGTGTGTGTGTGTGTGTGTGTGTGTGTGTGTGTGTGTGTGTGTGTGTGTGTGTGTGTGTGTGTGTGTGTGTGTTGACGGTTAAATTGATTGATACAGGGATGAAGACGTTCACACAGGAGTTTAAGTACTTATGCTGTCAGCTGTATAAGCTATAAATAACGTTCAAAGCTAGTTTTGAAAAAAGTTAATCGAATTCCTGATTTTATCCTTATAATGAAAATATCAGTTATTGTTTTTTTCTTACTTTAGAGAAGGGGGGATTGGTAGCCTTTATGATTAGTTCAAAACTGAATGACAACGGTTGAGATCTCATAACTATGATTATTGCTCTTAAGTGCACTTTTTGTATTTTATTACAAGTCATTGACATACAGGCTTTATCTTAAGGAAGTTCACTTGACTAGCTTTTTGTTTAAACAGAATAAAACATGGTTGCTTACATAGTTATAAATTATAAAATTATAAACAATATATATATATATATATATATAGGGAGAATTCAAAAAACAAAAACAAAAGACGAAGATAGGTGGTGTAGACAACAAACAGATGTATTAGTATAATCCTCGGGAAGTGAAAAAGTCTTTAACGTTTCCGTTTCGAGCCTACACTCTTCCACAGAAAGGAACACAGAAAGAAACCAGGAGAGAAAAAAAAGAATACATATATATATATATATATATATATATATTATATATATATATATATATATATATATATAATATATATATATAGTTGTAAGAAACTCCTCTCAAGAGAGCTGAGCAGCATAAGGTCCTTAGAGACGAAACACTCCCTTAGGCAAGTGTTTCAGCCCTTAACTCAGGTGGTCAGGCTGCATCCAGGTCATGACTCCTGAGCACACTTCTGCTGACAATTTTTTGCCAGTTGATGACACTAGCGCTGAACTACCAAACAGACACCATTAGCTTTCTTTTGGTGAATATTATTTTGGGGATTGTGTCTTGGCACTTCTCTATCCAATCACCCAGCAGAACACTTGCTATTGTTGAAAAGAATCCATTTTACATTACATGTAACAATACGATGCAAAAATGGTTCGCTTTTATGCCGTTACAGCAAAGAACAGCAAGTTTGAAAACAACGTAACATTTGATATTCGTTCTGTTCGTGTATTCAAGCTTCTTTACTTTGCCGATTTGTTTCAGATGGTCCAATACAGTTAGAACCGAAACATCAAACCTTGCTGCTAATTCTCGCGTAGTTTGAGATGTATCCGCTTCCATTAGTTTCCATCTCATCATTATCCACCTTGGTCTCAGGTCTACCACGGGACTGATTTTCAAGAGCAAAGTCACCAGACCGGAATTTCTCTAACCATCGACGTACAATGCACTCATTCGCCACATCTTCACCAAACACTTCATTGATATTTTGAGCTGTCTGGGATGCATTGGTTCCACGACGGAACTCATATTCATAAACAACACGATTTTTTTTTATCTACCCATGGGTTCACAAAAATTGATTTACAAGAGAAAACTCACAATATAATCAGACACCATGATTGCATTTCGAAAAGTAATGATGTAACTCATCAATGTTGTAAAACAAAGAATTGTCAGAGTAAAACATTAGAGTTAACGACTGCCAAACTTGGTGCATAAGAAAATCGGATATTTCATTCTTAATGACGTGATATATCTTTCATCGTTTATTTTTTTACTTCTTTCAGACATTAGACTGCGGTTTTTAGTTGAGCAAATCGACCCTAGTGCTTATTTTTTTTAAGCTTGGTACTTATTCGATCAGTCCCTTTTACCGAATTACTAAGTTGCGGCTGTCAGGCGATGGTAGGTGACAAACACAGACACAAAGACACACACACGATAGATAGATAGATAGATAGATAGATAGATAGATAGATAGATAGATAGATAGATAGATAGATAGATAGATAGATAGATAGATAGATAGATAGATAGATAGATAGATAGATAGATAGATAGATAGATAGATAGATAGATAGATAGATAGATAGATAGATAGATAGATGTGTGTATTTTCTCTTGTTAAGAATTAACACGGAAATATATATATATAAACAGTTACCAGGGTAGCAAAAAATCACACAAGTAAAAAGGTTGTAACCCTTTGTTTTTAAAGGTAGAAACTTCGGCTTTACGTGAAATATTTTGTATAATATATATAAATAAATAAATGGAGTTAAACGCAGGTGTTATTCAAATTCTTTTACATGTTTTGAACACATCACTGGTATTATTCCAAAGGAATAAAATGGTGTAAAACAATGTAATCTTCTCTTCAGGGAAATGAAGAAATGAAACTCATCAATAAGACATTTTAACAGAAAATGATGGATATGTATTAAAAGACTCCGCCGGTTACGACGACGAGGGTCCCAGCTGATACGATCAACGGAACAGCTTGCTCGTGAAATTAACGTGCAAATGGCTGAGCATTCCACAGACACGTGTACCCTTAACGTAGTTCTCGGGGATAATCAGCGTGACACAGAGAGTGACAAGGCTGACCCTTTGAAATACAAGTACAACTCATTTTTGCCAGCTGAGTGGACTGGAGCAACGTGAAATAAAGTGTCTTGCTCAAGGACACAACGCGTCGCCGGGAATCGAACTCACAACCTTACGATCATGAGCCGAATGCCCTAACCACTAAGCCACGCGCCCTCACAATGGATGGATATGTATAGTGATTAACTGAACGCTATTAATATTGTTTCAAAAAAACGTTACAGGATATAACGTCAAAGGTAGCCTATAGAAAGAGGAGAGATAAAGGAAAGAAAAACTAAATAAATGAGAAGTATATAACTATATGTATATTAAATAAAACCATATAGATTTAGAAAAAGATATACCTAGTGAATGTGAAATGTAAGAAGAAAATTAATGATAGATATCACTTATATGAACTAAAGGTGTGTTTCTTCCAATGTTTACATCGGTATGCACACTCTATAACCGTGCCTACAAGAGGATTTTAGAAAAAAAGAATAGAAAATAGTTCAGAATTACAGAGAAGATAGAATCCCTCCACTCACAAAACCTTAGTCGACCCGAAGCTATAGTAGAAGACATTTACCCAAGGACCCATACGGTGGGACTGAATTCGGAACCATGTGGTTAGGAAACAAGCTTCATACCACATTCTGGTGGCGGTGGGGATGCATTACCTTCAAGAGTTTAGTCCAACAAATCGACCTCCAAGACTTATTTTTTAAAAGTCTGGTACTTATTTATCGGTTCCTTTTGTGAACCGCTACGTTGCGGGCGGTAAACAAGCCAACACCGGTTGCCAAGTGGTGAGGGTGGAGAGAAACACAAATACAGGAGCACATACACAGACATATACAAATTGGTGCTGGGAAATTTTGGGCTTTGGATAAAAGAAAATACAGGAGTATCAGTTAATTACGATTTTATTCAGCATATTCCCCTCTCAGATTCACACACTTATTGCAGTAGTCCTCCAGTTTTTCTAAAAAGAACTCGAAAGGTTACCCTTGAAGCCAGGAACTTCTCGGTACCACCACATATATACACATGCACACATATATATTTATACACACACACACACACACACAAATACACACACACATATACGCACACACGAATACACATACACGAGCTTCTTTCAGATTCCGTCCACCAAATCCACTTACAAGACTTGATCTGCCTGAGACTGTAGTAGAAAACACTTACCCAAAGTGCCACGTAGATCGAACTCAAAGCCATGCGGTTGGGAAGCAAACTTCTTACCACATAGCCACGCATTCGCTTATGTAGAGTGATTCTAATATTCCTTTAGCATTACTATAACCCAGCTAGTAACCGAAGTCATTCAAGTTCGGTGGACCTGTTTAATGTACGTCCTGTCCATTCTTCTCCCACTCTCACTCTCTCTCACTCTCACTCTTCCTCTCTCTCCCTTTCGCTCTCACAAACACACACGCACACACTCATCGTCCCACACCACAACCACCTCCCTAATGCATTCATTACCTCTTATACCTGTTGACAGTCACGCCTCAAGAATTCCAGAACATTTGTCTACGAGTATGTCCCTTCTTCCCGGACAGAACCGTGGCTTCAACTCCGGGTTTCGCTGCATCGCCGCCGCGACGAATATCATACCGTCTCCTCCTCTTCTACATATTGCCAGCCGCACGGATCCCTTTAAGCAATTGATAATGGCATGCCCAGATAACTGAACAATGTTATCGCTAAGCTGTGCCATTTTTAGGGCATTGAAGGGACTAAACAGAACAGGAGTAAACACCTGGGATGAAACGTCGACGAAGAGGCCACAGGTGCGTGATGAAAGATTTCCATACAATGAACATAAAATAAGAACAATAAGAAACAAGCGAAGAACGAATATATGGTGCGTGTATTCATTTGGCAAGAGAAAAATGAAAGTCCCGAAATATAACAATATCTGTTTCAACACACGATTTCATGTCAGGAATCTTGCAAAACAAATTCATGAACGCATATTCTTTCGTATTTTAATAATGATTCAAAGACAAACTACAATACATGCCCCAAACCCAACGGACAATAATTTACCAAAAAAAACAATGGCAGAAAACGAAACTTCATCTGGTTCATCTCACTCTTCAGCATCACACAACAACAAATGTAGCTCACACCTTCCTAGCACTAATCAGCAAATTCTTCTCCTCGTAACTTAAATGCCACAAACTCTTCAAAAGTAATAATATAATAGTTAGCTGGGACCTTTTCTGTTTTGCTGCTGCTTTTCAATTTCTTCAATTTTGTTCCAATTGATTTCATATTTGGTGCATTGATGTAGTTTTGTCTTGTAATTATTGACAGGAAATTCATTTTCGATATGAATCAATAAATAAAAAGTTAATAGATTTTAAAGTTTGCAAATTTTGGGTAATTTTAGCCATTCGAAAGCCACAGATATATAGGTGCCTGTTTCCACAGTAACAAGCCAAGCTGTCCACCACATGTTCTTTTTGTCGCTTATTAAATGCTTAAAACACACGAGGTATGAAATGGTTGTGAGATGAACTGAAAATAACAGTTAAATAGGCCTTATGTCACGCACCAAATTTTTTCTCTTTTTTTTTCTTTGGTTTTTGCATAATCGTATGAATCCCCGTGTGTAGAATACAAATTCGCTAAAAGTTTCTGACACTTCAAAGACAAGTACACATAATACTCGCATACATTCCAGAATGTAAACAGAAAAAAGGCGGTGTCACTCTCCAAATATATCTGGGAGTTGAAAGAAAGCAATATAACTGCAACCATAAAATGGTAAACATTTGATTGTGCTTCATCGTGCTTAAAGGGTTCCAGAATCTTTCCTTGTGATCTCAGAAAAAATACAGCATAACTACACAAAACTCACACTAACTAAATATGAGATGGGATCATGCCACCTTACAGACATCAAAATATTTTCAGCATCAAACGAAATAGTCTAACCAGGATAAAGCGAAATGCTCTAAGCATGCAGTGAGAAAATATACTGACCTCCATGTAAATCGAATCGCAAGCAGCTACCCCAGATAAAGCCATTCAATACATCCCACATACAAATTATCACGGCATAAATATAAACAATCCTTGACATGAGGCACACATATAAACACGCGTACATACACACGCGCGCACACACACACACACACACACACACACACACACACACACACACACACACACACACACACACA
>NC_043005.1:49318312-49330812 GCF_006345805.1 Octopus sinensis | reverse complement strand
GGAGGCCGAAGGAGTATGCTCCCACTTTCAGTGTTTTCAAATCCAAACCAGGGATGCTCATGTCGATCAATAAGCAAACTTTATTGTTTTGGTCTTTCACAACTATATCCGGTTTATTGGCTTTGATGGTTCGGTCTGTATGTACTGGAAAGTCCCACAGAATCGTTACATTTTCTCCTTCAGTTACAGCTTTCGGCAGTTTTGATATTGTAATGCCGACTTATTAGCCAGTGTAGATATTGGCCAACTCTGCCATGTCTTAATTTATACTCCAAAGATTAGGTGGTCCACTGTTTCAATCATGTCGTTGCAGAATCGGCATTTTGGGTCTGCTCCATTTTTCATCACATTGGCCTGGTAGTTCCGGGTTAATAGGCTTTGATCTTGAGCAGCCAGGATGAAACCTTCGCTCTCTGCTTTTAGCCCTGAGCTCCGTAGCCACTGATGGGTTTGCTTCTGGTCAACATCAGCTTGTTTGCTACGGGCCACAGAGGTTTCTCCTCCCACCTATCAGCCAATTGCTCGTGCGCTTTTTTCGTTGCCATTATTTTCACCTTCTTTGCAACAATAGTTGCCGTACTTCCCTCGGGTTGTTCAGTTTGGGTATCCTGCACGAGATCAATAGCAAATGTTCTGCTTTCCTTTATGATAGAATGAAGCTTCTTTCGTCTCTCGTGATTTTCCACGAGTTTTAGCATCCAGTCATTCGTTATTACAAGATATTTGGCCAGTCCAACTGTGTTGTTTTGTAAGCTAGTTCAAATTGGATCTGGCCTCGACCTCCTTGGACTCTGGGGAGGTAAAGACGATCTACGTCTGCCTTTGGGTGGTGCATCCTATTACAACTCAGCAGCTTGCGTATTTTCCTATCTATTTTCTTTACTTCACTCATATTCCAGTTCAACACATTGTAGCTATAAGTAACAACTGGAACTGCTAAGGAATTTATAGCTAACACCTTGTTACGTGCATTTAGTTCAGATTTCAGGACTGCTCGAACTCTCCTATAACATTCCTTCCTCATCTTCTCTTTCATGCTTGCATGCTGAATACCAGAGCCTTCATTTATCCCTCAAACTCTCTTATAACTGTGTCAACATCTAACACGACTGAATTTATGGTCATCACTTTCCCTTTCTGGAAAGTGGCCTTGGCACACTTCTCAAGCCCAAACTCCATCCCGATGTCATCACTGAATGCTTTCACAGTGCGCAATAGGCCTTCAAGTTCATTATCGTCTTTACCATAGAGTTTTAAGTCATCCATATAAAATAGATGGCTTAGTTTTTATTGACAATTTTATACCCATACCCTGTTCTGTTTAATTCACTTGTTAGAGGTATTAGGGCTATGCAGAATATTAGAGGTGAAAGTGAGTCACCTTGAAAAATTCCACAGTTGATGTTTATATTCTCTGAGGCAAGTACTCCATTAGAGTGGTATAATTGAAGATTCGTATTCCACAACGACATATTATGCTTCAGGAAGCTTGAAATCACAGGGGAAATTTTGAAGATGTCTAGCGATTTCAAGATCCATGAATGCGGTATACTGTCGAAGGCCTTTTTATAGTCAATCTATGCGGAGCTGAGATTTCTGCGCTTGTAGTGACAGTTCTCAAGGATCATACGATTAATTAGCAGTTGATCTTTGCATCCGTATGAGCCTCGGCGGCATCCTTTTTGTTCAATGGGAAAAATATCGTTCTTCTCCATGAATGCATATGTTTTCTCCGCCAGGATAGATGTTAGGATTTTATACGTGGTGGATAAACAGGTTATAGGCCGATAGTTTTTTGGAAGTTTGGTTTCGTTATTCTTTGGGAGTAGGTAAGTAATACCACTTGCTAACCATTCAGGTGTTTTCTTTGCGTCTCTCATAATTCCATTGAGCAGCTGAACTAGCTTACCGTGTGCGCATGGGAGCGATGAGAGCCAGAAATTCGGCACCCTATCTTTACCGGGGGGATTTCCAATTATGGGCCTTCGTGAGTGCCTTTCTTAGGTCTGCTACTGTGATGTCTTCCCATACTTGTTGTTGCAAATTTTGGTAGGATCCTTCTGTTTGTATAATCCAGTCTGCATTTATGTTGTACGTCTTCTCGTCACTCCAAATCCTTTTACAAAAGTTTTGAACTTCTTCCATGGGAGGGGGGGGTCTTTATCGGTTACTTTCTCCTTCCCTATTTCTGTGTAGAATTGTTTGGCATTGGATGTGAACAGCTTATTTTGCTTGTAAAACTTGTTTCTCTTCTCAAATCTTCGTATTCTTTGAGCTTTTGCTTGGACTTTTTGTTTCAGCGTTTCTTTTATTGATATCAGTTCTTCTCTTGGTGAGGATCCAAATTTTCTCTTCATCTTTCTTCCTGTTCCGGATCTTACATCATTTCCACATATTAGTTCATTTAATATTGATATTTCCCCTCTCATAAATTCAATCTCTTTTTCATTTTACTTCTCCAGGTTTGATTTCTTCCCAGGTTTGGTTTTCTTTGTTTTTTCGAGGCATACAGCTGGTTTCAATTGCCCTAGCAGAAGCGTAAATAATTTCATTTAACTCAGTAAAATCAGGTTTAATTCTTGTATTATTTCATTTGTTACATAGTTGCCAATTTTGATTTGTTTTTTATTTGGTTTGTATTTGAGAGTTTATGAAGTGGTTCTCTATCATTCACTTGTATGTCTTACAACTTCAAGCGTATTCAGGATTTTCTGCCTCATTTCTGCCATAGACTCTCTGTGTTCTTCAGCAAATGCGAGATCTTCAGTTACTGTTGTTTTATCATTTTCCTGACTGTCTTTAACAGGTTCAATAGAATTTCTTGTATCTTCAGGCCTTTGCGTGCTTTGGTCAGATGGCAGTATTTCAATTAAACCTCGTGGCGGGCTATTCTGTTCATCTGATTCTTCATTTCCTTTGTGTCTTATATTTATGTCATTTTCCGTTGCGTGCTTGATCGCGCTTATTTCACTGTCTGTGAGTCTGTTATTTCTAAGGATATCCCTCCTCACATTTGCCAATTTGTTCTCGTCCAAATAGGGTCTACTGTCTTGATTCCATGTTCTCCATATACTGTAAGAGTTTGCGGTGTGTCTCTCTTGAGATGGCCTACCTAATGCATAGTAATAAGCGTATATTACTTCTTTATACTCTTCTCGGGTCCATTTGTTCCGCTTACATTTTTCTTTCTGTGGTGGTTGTGGTGGTGAACTTGGAGGGCTCGAGTTGGGGAATTTCCCGTTCAAGTGACCATCCATGTCCGTATTCGGAGAAGAGTTTGTGCCAGTTGATGACTTTTCGATCCCAGGCTGGCTCTTCCCTGGGGGACGCGCTTCCAGATTAACTATAGGACAAGCGATTTGGTATACTGATTTAGTTTTCCTTTTAGTTTCCAAAAACATTTTGGTGCTACGATAATGTTATCATTTTTGAGCTCTGAGTGGCTCGCGGGGAGACGACCATCATTGCCGTTACAATTATAATCGTACCATTATAGCAGCCGTAGCCGGCCTGTGGTCACTCCTTGTAGTCATGGCAATAGTGTATTATTATTATTATTTAGAGGAAGGAGAGGGTAGGTTGGCAGTAGATAGGCAGGATGGCAGTCATACAGTTAGATATCGTTAGTCTATAAATAGACTCAATAGGAGTAGGCGAGGGGTGAAAGAGTGATTGTACCCATGTGGTCCAGCAAAAGAGCGGTCAGCAGAGGTCAAATATGTGTTTACTACCAACTCACCTTGTGCGTTTTAATTACCGATAGAAAGACAGAAATAAAATACACACACTCACACTCACATATATATAATTTCTATATATATAAATTGCTTAAATTAGTTATCCGGCGGCGTTTAAGAGTGTTCTTGTAGAAATTTCTGGGGGGGTTTTCATATTTGGCACAGTACAATGTATATATTAAAGATGATCGTTTGTGTGTGTTTAGCAATTTAAAATTTTTTTTCCATAAGATTGTAGATATTAAAGTTTTTAAAGATGATCATTTGTTTGTTCGTCCAGAGAAAACTGAATATAATCAAGTTTTTAAGCTGTAAATTGTTTAAGTAAAGATAGCCAGAGGCGTTTAAGAGTGTTCTTGCAGAGAAATATTTTACATATTTGGCTATTCACAGTACAGTGTAGATATTAAAGTTCTTAAAGATGATCATTTGTGTGTTCACGGAAAGTTTTACTTTTCACATAATATTGTAGATATTAATGTTTTTAAAGATGATCGTTTGTGTGTCCGTCCAGAGAATACTGTAGATAGTCAAGTTTTTAAAGTTATTTAGAATGAGATTTTAAATACTCATTTAGAATGAGATTTTAAATACTCACAGAGGATTATAGATACTTCAGTTTTCAAAAAAATGTTTTTTGGTTGTAATAGAATGTCTGCGTATATATATAATTTCTATATATATAAATTGCTTAAGTTGGATAACCGGAGGCGTCTAAGAGTGTTCTTGCAGAGAAAAAAGGGATGTTTACATATTTAGCTAGTCAGAGAGAAAAGAAGAATTTTGGGTATTCATAGGAAATTGTAGATATTAGAGTTTTTAAAGATGATTTGTTTGTGTGTTCGTCCAGAGAAAATTGTAGATAATCAAGTTTATAAAGCTAATTAGAATGAGATTTTAGGTACTCACGGAAGATTTTAGATATTCCAGTTTTTAAAAGTTGTTTTTTCAGTTGTAGTAGAATTCATGTGTCTTCAGCTGCTGACTTATCAGAGCAGCGAAAGACACATCCAGCTGCTACCAGGGCTGCTCTCTTTTCTATTTTCTTCTCTGTTCTATTTTCCATCACATTGGCTTAGTAGTTCCTATTATTATTATTATTATTATTATTATTATTTTATTATTATTGTTTTATTATTATTATTATATATACATATATATACATATATACATATATGAGTATATATATATATGTATATATATATACATATATATATATATATATTATATATATATTATATATATATATATATATATAATATATATATATATATATATATATTATATATATATATATATATATATATATATACTGATATTCACGTCGTTGAATTTTTGAATTTCTGAATTCTATTGTGTTGTTGCAATAAAAAGTATGTTTACATATTTGGGTAGTTAGGGAAACGTTTCATACAAAATTTAATATATTAAAGTTTTCAAGTTTTCTTGAGATGTTCGTTTGTCTATCAAGTTGGAGAATACAGTAGTGTTTTTACAATGAAAGGGATGTTTACATTTTCGAATACTCAGGGAGAAAGGAAAGGATACGTATTCATAGATGTTGTAGGTATTAAAGATTTTTTTAACTGATCGTTTGTGTGTTCGAAAGCTGTAGGAATGTAAGTTTCCTAACTTATTTTGAGGGAGACTTAAAATATTCACAGGAAATTGTAGATATTCCAGTCTTTCGGAATAGTAGAAGGAAGAGATGTTCACCTTGTTGAATTTTTGAATTTCTAAAGTTCATTTTCTTTTGGATTTTTTTAAACGTTTTGCTGTGGCTTACAGTTTTTGCTGAACTACTAAGTTACAGGAACGTAAACACATCAGCATCGGTTGTCAAGCGATGTTGGGGGGACAAACACAGACACACAAACATACACACACACACACATATATATATACATATATACGACGGGCTTCTTTCAGTTTCCGTCTTCCAAATCCACTCACAAGGCTTTTTGTAGTTCTGCAGTATGTATATATTGGCAGGTGCTTACCGCCTTAATTTTGGGGTTTTTTTTTTAGCATTTGTGTTGTTACAATAGGAGGCATATTTACATATTCGGGTAGTCCGGGAAAAAGGAAAGATAAAATGTTCACACAAAATTGGAGTTATTAAAGTTTCTAAATTTTTTTTAGATGTTCGTTTGTATATCCGTTCAGAGAAGACTGTAGTATTTTTGCAATAAAAAGGATGCTTACATTTTCGAATATTCAGGGAGAAAGGAAAGGAAGCAAGAGAAGGTAAAATTTTTAGAGAATTGTAGATATTAAGGTTTTTAAATTTACTGCAGATAATCTTTTGTCTTTTCGAACAGAGGAAACTGGAGTGTTCTTGGAATAAAGAAGATGTTTCCATTTCCGAATACTCGGGGAGAAAGGAAAGGATAGGTTGATTGTATATGTGTTCGAAAACTGTAGGCATGTAAGTTTCTTAACTTATTTTGCGAGAAATTCAAAATACAGGAAATTGTAGATATTCCAGTCTTTGAGAGTTATTTTTCAGTTGGCCTGATGGATTGTATTAGTGCTTCTGTGTCTTCAGCTGCTGAAGACATTCTATCTAATGTGACTCTACTCAGAAGGCTGTAATATCATTTGACAGGAACACGGTATAAAGGAATACCTAGAACAAGGGAGTAACTTTAAATGCCTTTAATGATTCGTCCCAAAGAATCAGCATTTAAATAAGAGTTTGGGCGGAGTTATGATGTATATATATATATATATATATATATCACCGTTACCGTGACCGACCAGGCTATCAGATATTGCTACACATCGCTGGTCACAATGCGCTTCGCATTGTTTTAGCCTTCAAATGAATATATTATATATATATATAATATATATATATATATATATATAATATATATATATATATATCTATATATATATATATATATATATATATACACACATATAAATGCTAAAACTCCCCACTAACTTTTTTATTTTTCCGAATTTTACAAGATTTTTTCGATTCTATCTTCTGCATAATGGAATTAATACGATTATGAAAAAAGATTTTATGTGTGTACGTGCATGTTTAAAGATATAATCAAAACAATACGTATACACCATCTATATATATTATTATTCCACTTCCGTTCTTTCCCTCTCCATCCGTCCCCCCCCCCTTTCTACGTTTCTCTATCTCTCTCACCTCCAGCCCCCTCGATCTGCTCTTTCTTCTCCTCCCTCGTCCACCTTCTCTCCCTTTTCATCTGTCCTTTCTCCTGTCTTTTGTTCTCACGTGACAGCTAGCCGTGTTGAGCGCTCTTTTGTTTTCAGCAGCCTCAGAAGCAACACGGATTGTTCGTCTCCCGTGGCCTTAGGCACAATTCACAAGCCAGCCCCTACTCAATCGTCCTGTCGAAAAGACCCTTGTCCTACGTCCTGTTTTGTTTTGTTGTTTATTTTTTATTTTTACCGTTATGTTTTTACGTTTTTGTATTCTTATTGGTGTCACGTATTCTGTATTTTTGTTTGTGTACTTCGATCGTTTTCTGTCCTTTCGTTGTATACATTCGAAGCTTTCTTCCAGGGATATCTAATGCGCTGGCTTAGATTTCCCTTGGCGGGCTGGCCATATCGGAGACAATATCAAGATTAATCAGCCGAAATTGCTAAGATGATCTGGTTCTTGACTGATGACTGAGGGCTTCGAATGTCCGTCCTGTGGTTCTTGTGTACTCTGTGGTGTTTCATGTTCTTGTCATGTCTGTATTTAATTTAGTTTACCTATATATATAGATATATATATATTAATTTAAAAAATACGGGTGCAAAACATCCAACACTATTTTTGGAAATGACTGTAAATATGACTTCACACAAACACGTTGCTTCCCGATACAGGCACAAGACCAGCAGAACTATAAATATTGAAAATTGTACCCACACACGCACACATATATACACGCGCGCGCGCCTCCCCAACATAATATAAACACACACACGCGCGCGCGCGCGCACACATACAACATATAGCTTTTCCTGTCCTAAACGAACTACTTATCCAGCTCAAATTCAGTCAAGCGGAAAATACACTCCCTAACTACGCGCTAAAAAGCTATTTAAAATATCCACATGACGTCTACTGACCAGCCTGAGCAATAAGAATTTTCAACAACGCTATTTTCGAAAATTCTAAACATTCACGTGACCTCTCTATTATGACCACATCCACGTGACCTCTTTATTATGACCAATAAGAAATTTTAGGCGCGACACTAGCCAAATTTTAACTTCTCTGGAGCCTTTTTTCTTACCCCAACACCAACTTCCATTCAAACATTCACGTGACCCCTTCATAATGACCAATCAAAATTGTATTGAACATTGTCCACAAGAAATTTTAGGCGCGAAACCAAGCAAATCTTAAACAACTCTGGAGCCTCTTTTTTCACATAAGAGACAGCAGACCCAACATAAAGTCAGATAAGAGGAAAAAATCTATCAGAAAGGAACTCTATCTCTCTTTTGATAAGCATAACAAATGCGCAACCGGTAAAAAGAACTTCACCTTATTAAATTACTTAAATTACTTAAATTATTTTGTCAGCGTTTTCTTCATTTCCTTTTATATATATATATATATATATATATTCATTTTCTTTAATTTTTTTCAGTCGATTCTAATTTTTCGTCCTACTTTTAAAATCCTACAATAACAACTATAAAACGAATGGAGAAAAGAAAGAGTTTGTTACTTGACCTATAACTCTCAACGGGAGTTTTGGAGGCGTACACTCCTGATAACAATAGTAATACAAGTCATGCCTTTGCCTTTTGTCCGACTTCCCTTCGGGTCATGGAAAAGACAAGTTTGAAGATTAGAAACTCGTAAAGTACCATGTAAAGTATCCAACTTGTTTGCTCACACCCAGTATCAAGCGCACATCCACCTTATGCAAAATATCCAGCTTGTCTGTTCACACCCGCTGCATGTAAAGTAATCAGCTCAAGTGGTTATATTACATGCGGCTCCATCTAAACTATCAAACTCACTTGTTCACACGCACACACACGCACGCACCTACGCAAACACACGCACTTCGTGTAAATGCTTCTCTCATTATTCCTACCGTGATTTCCAACTTTGAAGATGTGGAGTTTTTTTAACATCTTTGGTATCCACAGTTTCTTCCTTACCTTACCGAAAAAAGAACTATACAACTTAACCGCTCACTACTTGGTCACTCAACCCGCTAGAAATTGCAACGAATTTCTTTTAAATTGCATTTAACCATCTTAAATGTAAAATGAAAGGACGCGTTATATAACTTAATCCTAGATACACTATATCTAAAAGAAAAAAGATGAAACGGTCATAGTTAGAAAGTTTTTGGTCATAGGCCTGCTTCATCCGGGCTACCTTCGAATTAAACATCAACGACTACAAAAGACATTGTTAAGATTATATTTTTATCTGACTGGCAGCAAGGACCGCAGATATTGCTGATTTAGAAGGGTTTCTTTAGTTGTATGGGAGACTATAGGAGTAAGAGTTTTTGCTTCTTTCTCTGACTAGCTCAAATAGATTTAAAATATATAGCTCGTTTTACAATTAAGTGATCTCGGGCTCAGTTCCACTGAGAGTGACCTTGGACAAGTGTCTTCCACAATAGTTCTCAGCCAATCAATGCCTTATGAGTGATTTTGGATATACAGAAACTGTGTATTACGTGTGTATATTCACATACATACACACACACGTCCATACGCCAGCACACATACAAATGCACATCACTCCACACAACGCATACACTAGGTTACTTTACACATACTCACACATACAGGCCCATACGTTTGCACACACATATGATTACCCCCACACATACATACACACATACATACATACACACACATACTTACCAGTACATAGAATGCATATCACTCCACATAATGTACACGCTGGGTTATTTATACACATGCACATACACAGGTCCACCCAATTTTCAGCCTACCCACACATACATATCCACACTCTCGCCCTACCATTCACACATACACATTCACACGCACCATTCTCCCATGCACACAAGCTCGCTTGCGCACCTTAGTTCGTTGGAGGAGTCACCGTTATCGTTATTATTATTATTATTATCGCCCTTTCATTCAGCCTCTTTTTTCCGGTCATTTCGTCATGTTGGACCGTTGAACCCTGCACATTTTTTCTCTCTCGTTTTTTTTTTTTTTCATTCTCTCTTCGTGTTTTTCCTCTTAATCCTTTCTCTCGAAGAACGTTGGTTCAAAACGTAAAAGACTTTTCCATTCTTCCCTAGCGTTGAAATAACACACCTGCTTATTGTTCCTACACCTGTCTTCATCTCTTGTTTTCTGTATGTTGAGGTCCAAATATTTTCACAGTTGGCTATGTTGAGGTCCAAATATTTTCACAGTTCACTGGTCCCACTCCGAAGCTATACGGTCGTAATATCGATGACTGATCGTCGCGACCTCACTCTCCCGCGAACATCTTGACCCCTTCCTCTCCTTTCTCCAATCCTTTCATCCTGCCCTCGAATTTTCCTGCACTATCTCTAACTCTTCCGTCGACTTGTCAACATACACCACTCCGCTCTCACTACCCCCATCCACTACAAACATACTGACTCACACTCCTACCTTAACCTCTCCTCCCACCCTACCCACACTAAGCTCTCCATCCCCTATTCCCTAGTCCCAATTCCTCCGTCTACACCGGCTCTGTAGTGATGACCATGACTTGGAGACCCAATCTCAACTCATGGCTCGCCACTTCATCCTACGTGGATATCCCCACACCATTATCCACACTGCCCTTGCTCGGGCACGATCTGTGGATCGTTCCTCTGCACTTCCTCTTTGCACCCACCCCACGCTTACCCGTCTCCCGTTTCCCCACACCTACCACCCCTCCACCCTACCCCCTGCACCACTCTCCGAACCTCCCAGTGACTTCAGTCCGATCCCTCCATCTCACACATCTTCCCTGACCCACCCCTTTCCTCTTTCAAACGAGCCCATAACCTCCTGATCCACATTTTCTTCCCTACACCTGCCTTCCATCCTGGCTTCTTCCCCTTACTCCCACCCACACTGTCGCTCCTACCCCTACCTCTCCAACACCACCATCTTCACTGGCACCCATCACTTCCCTATCACGTCGCCGACTCCTTTATCTACACCTCCAGCAATGTTATTTACTGCATTTCCTGCTCTCTCTGTCATTCCCTGTACATTTGTTAAACAGGGCTGACAGGTTCACGGAGCACTTCCGAGACACCAGACTCAGCAATGACATCCCGGTCTCGCCCCACTTCCGCTCTATCGGTCATTCGCTACAACATCTGTCTATGTTCGGACTGTCTCTGCACAGGGATCACCCGGGCTCCCACTTCCGCTGTGAACAGGAATTAATCTTCTCTCTTCGTTCCTTTGCGCCCACTACCTCTCTTCATGACACCAGCTCCACACGGATTCCCACACACCTCCCACATTCAATAGCACCCCCTTCCACCTACACATCTGCATACCGCCTACTTCGGTACCGTCACCACATACATACCACTATACAAACACCTATACACACTGTTCAACTAATTATTTACTTCACACACCATTTCACACACTGACACACACACAAAAACCATCCCACTCGATACACACAAGCACCAAACATTTCTCAGCACCCACACCACACACCATTATCCACACACCTGCACTCACACTTCAATAGTGTCACCACTCATACGAGCAGTACCACATGCTGTCCAAGTCAGTACACAAATCACACACCATTATGCACACACACCAACACATGCACATAATACCTGAACACAGACAATATATACCCACAACGCAACAAGCATAAACACATGCATATGCACTATACATATGCACACTATACACATGCACACTATACATATACACTAAACATATGCACACACAGCCTGAATAAGCACACACCAACTGCTATACACAACATACGCACATATGTTAGCCTCATACATATGCACACGTCCATGCGCACACACACACACAAATACACAAAACGCACATCACTCCACACATCAGGTTACTTGTACACATACACACTCAGGCCCGTGCGTTTGCACACACATACACGTGATTACCCCACACATACATACACACGTCTATATGCATACACACACACACACACCTACCAGTACATAGAATGCATATCGCTCCATATAATGTACACACTGGGTTACTAATACTCATAAACACAAACAGGCCCACATAGTTTTCAGCTCGCCCACATACATACTCACACATTCGCCCTCCCATTCACACATACACACACACACACACACACACACACACACACACACACACACTATTTTCACATACATACATGCGCTTGCACGCCTTGGTTCGTTGGGGGTGTCACCGTTATCGTTATCGTTATTATCTCCCTTTCATTCAACATCTTTTCTCTGGTTATTTCCTCATGTTGGACCGTTGAACTCTGCACATTTTTTTCTCTCTCCGTTTTTTTTTTGTTTTTTTTTCATTCTCTCTCCGTGTTTTTCCTCTTAATGCTTTCTCTCGAAGAACGTTGGCTCGAAACGTAAAAGACTTTTCCATTCTTCCCAAGCGTTAAAATAACACACCTAGTTATTGTTCCTACACCTGTCTTCATCTCTTGTTTTCTGTAAATTTAAACTACATGCATACATAAATACAAACATACATACATACATACATACATATATATATATATATATATATATATATATATATAAATTA
>NC_043005.1:49260812-49308312 GCF_006345805.1 Octopus sinensis | reverse complement strand
TCTTGCTACATGTCCTGTGTCTGATGCCCAGCTTTCGCTGGTCGCTGATGCATCAAACACAGCTGTTGGTGCAGTTTTGCAGCAACATCAACAGCAAGTACAACCTCTTGGTTTCTTCTCGGGGCAGCTTAAGCTTGCTGAAATCCGCTATAGCACGTTCGGTCGTGAACTTTTGGCTATGTACCTGGTAGTTAGACACTCTCGACACTCACTTGAAAGTTGCCAATTTACGATCTATACCGATCACCGTCCGCTTACTTTCGCACTTCGTTCTGAGCCCGAGAAATACTCACCTCGGGAAGCTCGCCACCTAGATTTTGTTTCGCAGTTTACCAATATTTGTCATATCTCTGTTGCACAGAATGCAACGGCAGATGCTCTCTCTCTCGCCTTCATGTTAATTCTTTATCATCACCTTCAGATATCGGCTTCCATCTTCTTTCTGCAGACCAGCCTCCCCTATAGTCGATCGATCTGCTTCACCTGAATTTCCGACATGTAAATTTAAGTACTTACCTGTGCCTACGTCTGGCGCACAAATATTATGTGACATCTCGACGGATACACCTCTTCCTTTTGTTCCAGAGATTCAGTGTTGAACTGTTTTCCACACTCTGTATAGTCTCTCGCATCCCGGAGCTTCAGCCACAGTGAAACTCATTTCGGTTAGATTCTTCTGACCGAATATGAGACTGTTTGGTCACGTTCTTGCCTTTTCTGCCAGAAATCTAAGGTGCACTCCGGATGCTCGTTTGAGCCATATCCATATCGACCTAGTTGGACCGTGGCCTGTCACTCAAGGCTTTACGTATCTCTTCACGTGCATCGACTGCTTTATACATTGGCCTGAAGCCGTCCCTTTATGCAATATTACAGTAGAATCGGTAGCGCGAGTCCTGGTATCGAGTTAGATATCGCGCTACGGCGTTCCTACCATGATTACCACTGACCGTGGGAGACAGTTCGAATTCCAGCTCTTCCATGAGCTTTCGAAAATTCTAGGTGCGCGGCGCATTCGGACTACTAGTTACCATCCAGCTTCGAATGGTGAAACGTTTCCACCGCCATGAGGTGTCGTGACCAATAGATAAATCCCTTAAATCGCAATATCAACTAACCTTTTCTGTTTCTGATATTTTACTAACGTAAATATTTGAACTTTATGTTGCAAATGAATTTGTATTTTTCTTCTGTCTTTCCTCTTCCTTCTTTCTCTTTCATTAAATCCCGGCCATTTCAAGCTAGCCACCGCATAACCATGCGTGTTAGCTTATCCATGATGGAAACCACCAATTACCGGATGCCCACACTGATTCACTCCCCTGATAAGTGACATGGCTTCAGCCACCGTCTGAAACTGCCAGTGTATTACCCTGCATGACAACGTGGGTAGAGGCTGATATCTTAACATTTCTGATGGTCTTAAGTATAAAAAAAATTATTAAAGATTTATATAGAACTACATTCAGAGTATGTCTATAAGCTATTGTGTTTAGACCTGGTTTCTATCCTCAAACTGTTCCATTTTGTAGATGCAATTTTTTTTATAAAGAACTCCGAAATTAGAAAAGTCAAAAGTCTGCAACAATCTCGGTACCATGAGTATCGGATAATGGATTTTCAACTGTGTAAAGAAACTGATTGTAGTGATTGTAGTTTTGACGGTGATTGTGGTGGAAACAGATACAGTGTTGATGATGACGATGGTCGAGATAAGTATGTGGGGAGAATAAAATAGTATCGGTGGTTATAATGGCGACATGAGCGGTATGATGTGTGATGCTGAGGTGATGGTGGTAATAGTGGTGTTGATGATAGTGTTAGTTGTGTGATGGTGGTAATGTAGTGGTTATACTGGTTGTGGTAATGAAAGTGACTGTGTTATTTTTTTTTTGTACCCCCACCAAGGACTTTATGTTTTTACCGGCGATGGTTTGGGAAATTGGGCGATTTTCAGCATGCGTGTATGTGGATGAAAATGAACTGCTTTGGTGGAGGTCGGCGTTCTCCGGGTGCTTTTCTAGTTTGGTTTAATTTCCACAGAATTTTTTTATAGTAATTTTTATCTTGTTACCAAGAGTACATTGATGTGAATGTATATCTACTTTGATATTCGAAATTTCGGAATTTCGCTGAAATGTGTATAACCGGAACTAATAAGAACACTTGATCATATAGTTCATAATAGTGGTGAGCAACCTGCGGCCTGCGAGGCTTTATAAATGACACGCCTAGCAAAAAATTACTTGAATTTTTTTTTATTAGTTGACTCTATCATACAGCGTCAAAAGAACAAAAAATCAACACATCTTACAAATGTTTAAAAATACAAAGGTTGGTTTATATGCAAGGAGTTACGAGCATACAGAGAAACAATCAGAGCGTAGTATTCCAGACGATCCCAGAAATACCACATTAATGAAAAATCTTGAAAGGAAATACTCTGCATACCAACTAGAGGTTTTGTAAGATTTGTCTACATCATTCCTCTGGAAAACTGATATCAACGAGCAGTATAGTCTATCTTGGTCTACATTAAGGATATACCTCCGTAATATAGAGAAACAGAGAAAGCTTACATATGTCTAAACAAACAGACAAACAAACAAAGATACGACTCACATTCACCATGATAATGCGTGACGACCATCAGACAATTGGCAAATTTGGTTGGTCGGTGGTCCCCCATCCAAATCTGACGCTCTTCGACTTTCACAAGTTCCACGGAATGAAAAACAGAAATCAGAGATAAACGATTTGATGGCACGGACGAGATGAAAGTAATTGTAAAAAATGTGTATACAGCAGAGCCACACTTGGATTTTCTCAAACAAGGTTCGCGAGTTAGGTTTAATGACAGTGAATGCATCGCTTGTGATGAAGATTATGTTTAACACCTTTGTATAGGAGTTGAGTTAAAGAGCTACTATATCAAGATGTACAAAGTGAACGACCTATATCAATTAATAAAGAAGTTACGCACGCCCCTACCCATTTAAAAAATTATTTTCGGTAATGCTTTCGTGTGTATGTGTGTTCAAAAGATGAGATATTGTTTATTGCTTTATTTTCTACGTATACTGTGCTATACTAAAACTCTGCGTTCATACTAAATGATACAAGGACAATAACACGAACGGGAAAACACTTCATGAATTCTATTTATTTGTTCTACAATTTAAACTTTAAATCGCACCAGATAATTATAACTATGTGTGTGTGCGTGTCGCTCTTCATTTACTGCCCCAGACTTCGACGTCCCCTAACAGTCTGTCTTTACTGCCTGCTGGTATGCGCAGGTATCAGCTGGAATGTTTGGGAGTGTAGCATGACAGGAAAACTATTTCAGTTGTCACATCATAGCACAGCTGTGCTATGGCATTTTGCATCGTCATAGCTATTTATTTTTTCTTCTTTCACATTGATCCTGTTGTCATGGAGCATGCTATGTCAATTATCATTCATGTTCTTTCTTTTTTATTCATCACATCACTGTCCTGTTTGGGTGATCGCACTGGATCATTACATCCCACAGGATTTTGCAGTTCCCATTTTCGGTAATTCCTTCTAGAATTTACTCATATCACGGCTTCGCTCTTTGTAGGCCGTGATTTCCACAGAGCTCCCAATGGATCATTCTTGCCAGATTGTCATAGCGCCGTTTGTATTCTCGTTGTGTCAATTTCGAGCACTCGCTAATGATGTACCATACCGTTTCACCCTTCTCATCATACATTTTGCATTTGTCGCTATCGGTAGTCTCCTTAACCCTTGTTCCTGAGCTGTACATATGAATGCTTATGTCTCTATCTTCAGGTCACTCCTCCTCCTTCTCCTCTTCCTCCCTGTCGTCATCATCATCATCATTATCAATGTTTGCTTTGTATTTGTACAAGTTGAGTCCAAGTCTCACCCAGAGACCTCCAGAGACAAGTTAGACGTTGGCGTCGGTGTTATGACTAAGGTGCCATATATTTGGTTTTGCACAGAGTATTGTTCTATAGAGTGTCTGTCAAAACATAAGTAAATTAGAAGTTTGTTTTAAAAGTTATTTGAGTATAAGATGATAGTCTGATGTTGAGATGACAGTAAAAGCTGTTTGCTGTTATGTACATTTAAAAGTATTTTGGCACTGTTTACAGATTAAAATATTTGGGGGATTACATAGACAATATTTTACGTAGGATATTAGTACCCATGAGTACTATTTTTTAAAATTTCTTCCATTTAGGGATTTCCTGGTATCCGAGCTAGGTAGGAATCAGCCCCTTTTGCTATCATTCCTAGGGCACCTATGACAACATATATTGTTTAATCTTGAGGTTCCACATTTTACCAATTTCTATTTCAAGGTCTTTATACTTGATCAGTTTTTGATAGGTCTTGACAGATACATTTATGTCGATTGGAACAGTCATATCAATGAGGAGGCATGATTTTTGTCTGAAGTCTGTCAATATGGTGTCTGGCCTAATCGTATCTATCTTTCTGTCAGTTTGAATGGTGAAGTTCCAGAGGAGTGCGATGTGGTTATTTTCAAGCACTGGAGATGGTTTGTGTTCCTCCCAGTTTTTTATCATGGGGCAAGTCCAGGCTTTTGCAAATTACCCAGTGAATATCTTTTTCTTTATTGCCCACAAGGGGCTAAACATAGAGGGGACAAACAAGGACAGACAAATGGATTAAGTCGATTACATCGACCCCAGTGCGTAACTGGTACTTAATTTATCGACCCCGAAAGGATGAAAGGCAAAGTCGACCTCGGCGGAATTTGAACTCAGAACGCAACGACAGACGCAATACCGCTAAGCATTTCGCCCGGTGTGCTAACGTTTCTGCCAGCTCGCCGCCAGTGAATATCTTGTGCTGCTCTATCATGCCTGTTGAGATACTTTGTGGGGCAAGAAGACTGCACATGCAAACAACATGAGCACTGGTTTCATTTTGTTGTTTACATACACGACATGTTGGGCCTGGTTTATTATTATTATTATTATTATTATTATTATTATTATTATTATTTATTATTATTATTATTATTATCATCATCATCATCATTATTATTATTATTTTATCATTATTATTATTATTATTATTATTTTTATCAATATTATTATCATTATTATTATTATTTTATCATTATTATTATTATTATTATTATTATTATTATTATTATTATTATTTTTATCATTATTATTATTATTATCATTATTATTATTGTTGTTGTTGTTGTTGTTGTTGTTGTTTTTGTTGTTGTTTTTATTATTATTATTATTATCATTATTATTATTATCATTATTATTATTATTATTATTATTATTATTATTATTATCTTCCTTTGTCATTTGTACTGTGGTCTCTTCTAGATTTACCTGTTACCTACATACATATATGAAAGGTGGGGAGGAATAAATGAATGAAACACACCTTGAAAATGTTATTCCCGATGAAAGAAAAAACGAAAGAAAGAAACGTCACAAAGATCAACAAGTCAGGTGGAAAATATGTTAATCTTTTTCAATTTTTTACTTGTTTCGGCTGCCTCGCTGAGACATCGCCTTAAAGAGTTTAGTGAAACAAATCGACTCCAATACTCGTGCTTTTTCACATCCAGTACTTATTTTAACGGCCTCTTTTGCTAAGTTACGGAGACGCAAGCAAAAACAAACAGAAAAAAAAAAGAACAGAGATTGTCCAGCGGTGTGGGACACACATATTCAAGCACAAAAACTCACGCCCCTACACACATCATCATTGTTGTTTAATAACCGTGTTCCATGCTGGCATGAGTTGTACAGTTGGACAGGATCCGATGGGCCTAAGGACCGCATCGTGCTCCAGTTGCGCATGCATACATACATACATACATACATACATACATACATACATACATACATACATACATACATACATACATACATACATAGGCGCAGGAGTGGCTGTGTGGTAAGTAGCTTGCTGACCAACCACACGGTTCCGGGTTCAGTCCCACTGCGTTGCACCTTGGGCAAGTGTCTTCTATTAGAACCTCGGGCCGACCAAAACCTTATGAAACAGTCAAAAGCTTATTTATTTTTATGTCTTATTTATTATTAGTGTTGCTTAATATGTTTTATTAAAATTGCTGTTTCTTTTCAGATAACATCAGAAAAAGGTAATTAAAATTCATTAAAATGACATCTATCGGACTTTCAAAGAGGTCAAATTGTTGGTGCTCGTATGGCAGGCGCTAGCGTAACGAAATCAGCCGAAATGTTTGGTGTATGAAGAAGTACTGTCTCGAAAGTAATGACAGCCTTTGAGAAAAAGGGAAAAATCTCCTCGTCGAAAAAAAAAAACTCCGGAAGAAAACCAACACTTTCAGATAGAGAGCATCGGACTCTTACGCAAATTGTTAGAAAGGATCACAAAAGTACAGTTCCCAAAATTACTGCAGAGCTTAATGACCACCTCGAGAACCCGGTTTCCACAAAAACTGTTCGCTGGGAGCTGCACAAAGCCGGAATTCACGGAAGGGCTGCAATAAAAAAACTACTACTTTCGAAAACAAACGTTGCAAAGCGTTAAGAGTGGAGAAAAAACACAGAATTGGTCCCTAGAGCAGTGGAAGAATGTTCTTTTCTCGGATGATTCATCCTTTACCTTATTTCTAACTACCGGCCGAGTATACGCGTGGAGATAGCCAAAAGAAGCATCTGACCCAGACTGCATTCTTCCAACTGTTAAACATGGAGGAGAATCTGTGATATTCTGGAGGGGTTATATCTTGGAAATCCACCGGCCCAATGGTTTCCCTTCATGGCAGAATTGATAGTCAAGAATATTTAAGCATTTTATCCGATCGAATTCATCCTATGGTTGCGGAACTGTATCCGGAGGGAAACGCAATCCTTCAGGATGTTAATGCACCAATCCACACAGCTAAAGTTGTTGAATGGCAGCTGGAACATTCTAGTGAAGTTGAACATCTTATCTGGCCACTACAGTCTCCAGATTTCAATATTATTGAACATTTATGGTGCATTTTGGAAAAACAAGTACGATGTTCTCTACCATCATTACTACAAGAACTGGAGATTATTTTAGCTGAAGAATGGACAAAAATTTCTTTGGAAACAATTCAAACTTTGTACGAGTTCATTACCTCGTAGAATTCAAGCTGTAATTACTGCCAAAGGTGGTCCTACCCCATATTAAAATAAATTTATTTGAAATTTTAAGGTGTTTCCATTATTTTGTCCAACCCTTGTATATATATATATATATATATATATATATATACTCTTTACTCTTTTACTTTTTTACTTGTTTCAGTCATTTGACTGCGGCCATGCTGGAGCACCGCCTTTAGTCGATCAAATCGACCCCGGGACTTATTCTTTGTAAGCCCAGTACTTATTCTATCGATCTCTTTTGCCGAACCGCTAAGTGACGGGGACGTAAACACACCAGCATCGGTTGTCAAGCAATGCTAGGGAGGCAAACACAGACACACAAACACACACACACACACACATACATATATACGACAGGCTTCTTTCAGTTTCCGTCTACCAAATCCACTCACAAGGCATTGGTCGGCCCGAGGCTATAGTAGAAGACACTTGCCCAAGGTGCCACGTAGTGGGACTGAACTCGGAACCATGTGGTTGGTAAGGAAGCTACTTTCCACACAGCCACTCCTGCGCCCGCCTATATATATATATATGCGCCTACATATATATATATATGTATATATATGTGTGTGTGTGTGTGTGCGTGTGTATAGTATGCATATATACGTATACACACACACGCACATACACACACACACACATATTGTGTGCTAAGTAGCTTGCGCTTACCAACCACATAGTTCCAGGTTCAGTCCCCACTGCAAAGCACCTTGAGCAAGTGTCTTCTACTATAGGCTCGTGCCGACCAAAGCCTTGTGAGTGGATTTGGTAGACGGAAACTGAAAGAAACCCGTTGTATATATATGTGTGTGAGTGTGTGTGTGTGTGTGTGTGTGTGTGTGTGTGTGTGTGTGTGTGTGTGTGTGTGTGTGTGTGTGTGTGTCTCTCCACCATCGCTTGACAACCGATGTTGGTGTGTTTACGTCCCCGTAACTCAGAGGTTCGGCAAAAAGAAACCGATAGAATAAGTACTTGGCATACAAGGAATAAGGGATCTTTTCTTTTTGAAAGCCAGATTTTTCAGATTTTTCTAGTTAACTAAATAATTTGAAACTTCGTATACTGGTAGAATGTGTCAAAAGAAAACAATAATTTCAACTAGTTTTTTTGACAAAAATGTATTTTATAAGTTTAAACGTAGTTTAAATCTGCGAATTTTAACCAATCGTATTCTCTGTATTGAGTTGAAATTATTTG
The DNA here is from genome assembly GCF_006345805.1 of Octopus sinensis. Classification (NCBI taxonomy): domain Eukaryota; kingdom Metazoa; phylum Mollusca; class Cephalopoda; order Octopoda; family Octopodidae; genus Octopus; species Octopus sinensis. The sequence continues at coordinate 49,299,940 of NC_043005.1, read as the reverse complement.
CTCCGTCTAAACATATTGTTACTGTGACGTAAACAGCTGTTTTGTGACGTTTACTTTGGATGAATAATAAACACATATTCAGTGTTTTTGTATAGGCTTCGGGTGTTTTCTCTATACAATGTATATATTTACTATAAACTTGTGCACACGCTTTGATTCTTCAGTTTGACACACGCCTTGAACCGGTTATTTGGCTTGTATGCACCCACATACACAAACGTACCCATCCATTCACATACTCGCACATAATCAGGGCCCCTCTGCGTTTTCGCTTGTCGATGTGCTAGGAATAACACCCAAATCCCCTTAAAACCATATACTACTGGGTTAAAGGAAGGGTACATTGCTAATATAACCATAGATGCTATATCTGAAAAAAAAGTGAGGGGGGCAAAAATACGGGTTGGTCATAGTTGGAACCCTTTGATCCTCAACCGGGTTTATCAGGATGACCTGAGTTAAATAGCATTAACAATATATTTGTAATATTGATTATAGACACAAAGCATATATTTTGGGGTGAGTGGAGGGTATAATAATTTATATCGATCTCCAATACTTGATCGATGTATTTTCTCGACCGTGGAAGAACAGACGGCTTGTTTTGAATTCCGGTGAGGGTTGAAACCCGAACGTATAGGACCGTATCCCTAAACATTCTAACAGTCCTTTACCAAGCCCTTGTCAGCATGTAATATCATCTGATCCACATTATCTCTCTATTATTTGTCCACGCGTAAAAATATATCATCAAGGTGACATAGTTAAACTTCGACGAAAAATATAATGTAAAGCTGGCAGAATCGGTAGCGCATCGGATAAAATGCCTAGCGTCATTTCTTACGAATCTTTACGTTCCGTGTTCGAATATTGCTGAGCTTTCCTTCTCTCGGGCGGCGCTTATAGAATAAGTACCAGTTGAATACAATCGACTAGTTCTTCCCATCAGCTTCAGGCCTTGTACTTACTGGAGAAAGAAATATTATTAAGGAAGTGGGTGGGCAAGCTGGCAGAATCGTTCGTGCGTCGGACAAAATACCTTGTGGCATTTCTTCCGACTCCTCACGTTACCGTCGTCGTCGACTTTACCTTTCATGATCAGTTAAGTACCAGTCAATGTAATCGATTAACCCCTCCTCCCAAATTGTTGGTCTTGTGCCAAAATTTTGTGCAATTTTATTTTTTATATCGAAACTAAATATATAGTTTTAGCTCTCAAGGTGAACTCCAAGCAATTACCTATGATGAAAGATATTCTAGGTTTGACCATCCCAAGTGTGACACCTACTCCAAAGGCACGATGAAGTGGTGGGCAGTGAAAATGTTTTAAAACGTGGATTTTTCAGAAAAATAAGATTTAATGCGAATTATATGTATTTTAGAGTGACGAAAATTACCGAAACCCCTCCAAAAATTTACCATCGAAATTTCATTTTATTCTCGACAGCTATTTCGAAAGCCCGCCGTATTTTTATTATTATTCTGTCTGTTTAGGACTTTGTTATATGGGACGGTGATGTTTACATTTTAGCTATGTTAACTACGTCACAAAATAGCTGTTTACGTCACAGTAACAATATTTTGAGAAGCAGTAAATAATATGAGGCCGAAAGAAAGAATATCATTGGTTAAAATTCGAATTTTTAAACAACGTTAAACTTAGAAATTACAATTCCGTTTTCATTTTGGTTTACAATTATGTTTTCTATTGACACATTCTACCAGTATACGAAGTTTCAAATTGTTTAGTTAACTAGGAAAATCTGGCTTTCAAAAGGAAAAGATCCGGAATAAGTCCTGGGGTCGATTTGTTGTTCATCTAAAGGCGGTGCACCAGCATGGCCGCAGTCAAATGACTGAGACAAGTAAAAAAAAATACGCACACACACACACTGACGCATACGTACATTCATGTATATATATGTATATATCCAAGAAAGACGATACGTCACACCAAATATGGCGCCTTATGGAATTGAATGGAAGATCATAGAGCAGCCGAGTCCCGACATAAACAGGAGCAGACGATGCAAACTTTGCATAGCTGAGCGAGCAAGGATTCATAAAAACTCAGTCTTATTGTAAATTCTAAAAACGAGATTTATAGCCTATACCCACTTTTCAAACGCTACCTGCTTTATCAGTGGGATTTCCCATTCGTCGATTAGAGCCGAAAAAAAGGCCCCACAAACTCGAAATGGAGATTCCCATTTCGCCACTGAAGTCATAAGGGAGATGACTCGGTCAAGCCTCAAACGGTATTGTTGCCTTTGTTTACCAATTTACTGATTGTAACGGTTTTCTATCTCCTATTACAAGCGAGGGATATATATATAGAGAGAGAGAGAGAGAGTGACCCCGACGATGGAACAACAGCACAGAAGCGTATGTGTTGTTGTCGAGGATTCGTCTTCCCTGCAATTCCACCGGTAGCAAGTGTGCTCGAAGAAAGTCTACACCGATTATGGGCTAATGGACATTGGCGATGGTGAATACCCATGTGTATTTTTGTGAGCCGATGTTGAGAGAAAGGGTGTCACGACCGTATGCCTTGATTGTGGACTCTTTGACGGCTGTTAAAGGTTGGCTCCGCTTTCCGTGACATCCTTATTGCAGGCCCAAACGCAGAGCTACATAAGAAGCACCTAGTGACTCTTTTTGATAGGTTGGAACAGTATGGTTTAGTAATCAACCTCGCCAAGTGCGTTTTTGGTGCAGCAGAAATCGACTTCTTGGGACATCGAATCACAAGTGCCGGTGTTACACCCCTACCGGAAAAAATAAAAGCTATCCTATCCTTTCCACGCCCCACCACAAGCAAGGCTCTACCTTAATTCGTGTGCATGGTAAATTTTTACCATCGCTTCATCCCTTCTGCTACAAAAGTGATGAGACCCCTATACAAGGCACTGTTAAAAAAGGGTTCAAAAAGACAGGTGGAGTGGGATAGTACAATGACTTCAGCCTTCGAATCCACAAAACAAGCCCTGGACCAAGCAACCATGCTGTCCCATCCTCACATGTCAGCTTAGACTGCACCCACAGTTGACGCATCCGACACGGCTGTTGTGGGCGTTTTGGAATAACGCATCAACAGTCAGTGGCGATCGCTCGCCTTCTTCAGCCGACAACTACGACCCCCTAAACAGAAATACAGTGCTTTTGACAGGGAACTATAGTCTGTCCATCTAGGTGTCCGCCACTTTCGGTAGTTCCTTGAAGGCTGCACGTTTACAGTATTCACGGATCACAAATTACCTTTGCTATGAGGAAGCTCTCGGAGCCTTGGTCTGCACGCCAGCAACGACAGCTATCGGCAATTTCTGAGTACACCACAGACATCCAACACATAGCCGGCAAGGGCAACCCAGTTGCCGACGCACTCTGCTGTGCTCCTACCCGCACTCACACCTACCTAGCACCAATAACGGAAGGCTTGGATTACGAAGCTATGGCCGCAACCCAACAGGCAGATGACGTGATCAGGGCTTACCGCAATGCCATCACATCACCTTCTTTGCTGGACGTACGCTTTGGCTCTAACAGCACAACCCTACTGTGTGATGTATCCACTGGAAAGCCACGATCGATCGTCCCATCAGCTTGGCTCAAGAAAGTTTTCGACATCATTCACGGACTTTCCCACCCAGGTACTAAAGCCACCTAAAGCTAGGTAGGTGTGAGTGCGGGTAGGAGCACAGCAGAGTGCGTCGGCAACTGGGTTGCCCTTGCCGGCTATGTGTTGGATGTCTGTGGTGTACTCAGAAATTGCCGATAGCTGTCGTTGCTGGCGTGCAGACCAAGGCTCCGAGAGCTTCCTCATAGCAAAGGTAATTTGTGATCCGTGAATACTGTAAACGTGCAGCCTTCAAGGAACTACCGAAAGTGGCGGACACCTAGATGGACGTTATCAAAGAAGCCTGAGAGGCGGTTGGATGGAACCTACACTCGCCTCCTTATGAGAGCTCAAAATCTCTCGTGGAAGCGCCATCCAACCAAAATGCAAATATATGGGAAATTACCACCTGTGTCATCTCTTGTGAAAGGTAGGAGAGTCCAGTTTGCTGGACATTGTTGTAGAGCTGAAAAAGAAGTAATTTCTACTCTTCTCCTCTGGAAGCCATCTACTCGCAATACCAGAGGGCGCACACTCTCCTACCCTGATGTAATCTCCAGGGATACAGGCATCCAGCAACAGGACCTCCGTAATGCTATGATGGACCATGAAGTCTGGCGTAACATAGTAAATTCCATTGTCTCGACCACGGTCGAACAATGATGATGATGACTAAAGCCACTCGGCAGCTGCTGTCAAGCAAGTTTATCTGGCACGTTATGGCCATCAACACACCAAAGCACCCCTCGGCAACTATGAACCACCTCAGGCCCGATTCAGCCATGTCGGCCCCCTACCACCTTCACACGGTTGCTTGTATCTACTGACCATGGTAGACCGCTACACCCGTTGGCCTGAAGCACGGAAACACAAGAGTTCAGCCGAGCCCTCATCGTAAACTGGGTCGACCGTTTCGGTGTCCCAGATAGCATCTCATCCGATCGGGATCCCAATTCACCTCAAAGGTGTAGAATGACATGTGTGACCTTTTTGGAATCACAATGAACCGCACAACAGCCTACCACCCACAGGCCAACGGATTAGTGGAGAGATTTCACCACTGCCTGAAGGAATCCCTGACAACCAGGCTTAACGGGCCAAATTGGATTGACCAACTCCCATGCGTGATGCCGGGAATCTGCACTACCCCCAAAAGAAAATCTCAACACTTCCTCCGTGGAAATGGTGTACGGTGCTCCCTTTACAGTGCCAGGAGAGTTCCTTCCGAATACGAAGTCATACTCAGATGTCAAAAGGTACTTCGCTCAACTGAGAGACAGCGTCGGCCAGTTGTGCCCTGTTCCCATATCGACACACAGTACACCCAGATCATCCGTACCAAATGACCTCCGCACGGCTAGCTTTGTGTTCGTTCGACGTGACACACGACGAAGACCCCTCCAGTCACCCTACGATGGTCCATATCAAGTCACACATCCGGGAGATAATAAACTCCTAATTGGCGGACGACAAGACGGTCTCCATCGATAGATTGAAACCGGCCCATCTCGATATTGACAGCCCCGTTCAGGTGGCTCAACCACCAAACAGAGCCGTCCTAGATAGATCACACCAACCTTTGACATGGAATAGTCACCAAAGAATCGAGTAACCACAAGCATGAGCAGGATAATTAAAACGCCTTCCCGTTTCCAATGACAGAAACTTCACTGCGGGCTAGCTAGGAAGTTGGTCAGCAGGGACTTTCGATAGAAGGAAAACAGAAGAATGTCAACAGTGAGTGTGAAACGTATCTGAGTGAACTAAACTGACGATTTAAGCCCTGACGTACGTAAAGTAATAAACCTTTGATAAATGTATTCTCGTCTCCACTAGTTTGTTTGCGTACAGCTTAACAAAGCTACAAGCAATCGATCTACATTAGGCACAAGAGCAACCTTTTCCGAGAAGCGAAACGCATGAAATAAGGTCCATCATCAGGTGGGCCGCGCTACTAAAAAGAATTAGGGTAATTTTTTGGTGGTCGTATCATTCAGAAGGTCCGCGTGTCACAGATTGCCTATAACTGGTCTATACTAAAGCTTATTAATCCTTTCTTACAATTGGTACGTGGCCTAAAATTTGGGGGATGGGTTAGTCGATTACATAGATCCCAGTGTTCAACTAGTACTTATGAAAGGCAAAGTCGAATTCGGTAGATTTGAACTCAGAACGTAAAAACCGATGAAATATCACTGAGAATTTTGTCTGACGTTTTCACGATTCTGTCATTTCGCCGCTTCACTAATGCATATTATGAATATTATAAGTAAATATTCTAAATAGCTGTGTGAGTAAGATACTTGCTTCCCAACCATGGGGTCTTGGGTTCAGTCCCACTATGTGACACCTGGGCATGCGTTTTCTACAACAATAATTATGGGCCGACCAAATCCTTGTAAATGGATTTGGTAGACGGAAACTGAAGGAAACCCATCGACTCTGTGCGTGTGCGTGTATGTGTGTGTGTCTATATGTGCGTGTCTTTCTGTTAAGTGTTTGACTTCAGTCACCGCTCCACAACCGTTGTCGATTTGTTTACGTCCCTGCGCTGGGCTAAGAGACCAATAGGATAAGTACCAAACTTTTTTTAAAGTCCATTTGTTCGACTTGGTGGTACTGCAGCATAGCAGCTGTCAAATAACAGAAACAAGTTAAGGATAAACGGTCGATGTAACAGAGACGGATTCCATACTATACACTGCGTTTTTAGTTTCATCACGAAATCAGTTTCCTTTCTGAAGATGTCGAAATATCTGTAAATGCACATATAGATAAAGTCTTCGATTTTAAGTGGTATTATACGATATTGATAACATGTAAAAGAAATAATAATATTAATAAAGTGCTTCTTCGTTGACCTTCGGTAATAGCGTCCCATCAACATAAGAGTTCACTTTCTTTACAAGCAAATTACATCTCGAGCTGCGAAAGCGTCTCTGCCTAACAAGGCAAGGGAGGTAACTCTTAAATTTAAACGGTTATTTGACACACACGTCATTTCCATGTATGTACATACATAATTTCTCTATGTATGATCATCTATGAGTTCCAGTCATTTGATAGCAACCATGTAGACGCTCCAGATTTGATTCCCTTCCTTTTTAACCGCTGCAGAATTTTGTTACATTTTCTATCGTCATGATAAGCCAACAGCCTACTGATTCTGCCATCTACCACTCTCTCCCTCTCTCTATATATGTGTGTGTGTGTCTGTCTCTCTGTCCGTCCGTCTGTCTGTCTGTTTTGGGAGGCGATGGAAATTTTTCCTCTTCTTTTCTGATAACGTAAGGTTTGTGGTAAGAAGCTTGCTTCCCAACATGATTCCGGGTTCAGTTCCAGTGCATGGGCAAGTTTCCTCAACTATAGCCCCTACCGACCAAAGCCTGAGTTCTGGTAGAAAGAACTCAAAGAAGCCTGTCGTATGTGTGTGCGTGCTTGTGCCCCACCACACCGCTTGACAACCGTTATTGGTTTCATACACTTGCCTGTAACTTAGCGGTTCGGCATAAAAACCGATAGAACAAATAACAGGCTTTAAAATAAGCAGGTGGTGTAAATGTACTAAAAAACAACAGACAGAACAACAAACAAGGTGTATGGAACTTTACACTTCTCGGACTTATCATGAATCTTACTGTACACTATTGTTCATTTTAAAAATAAGTACTGGGATCGATTTATTCGACTAAAGCATTCAAGGCAGTGCCTCAGCAAGGCCGCACTCAAATGGTTGAAAAGGAGGTTGAAAAAGTGGTGAAAAAGCACCATAAGGGAGCACCTTTAGCCTGCACACAGGATCCCGAATGGCCTCCGCAGATAGCTGTGGAGGTCATAACGTTGGATGTGACGTTTAGGCTGGAGGAACTCAATGAGCAATATCGCTTGTACCCGGGCGACGGCGACACGGAACCCGCTTTGATCTTGAATGAGGCGTGGAGGATGGCAGAGGATGCGGGCACAAGCGATGTTGAGGGTGAGTTATAAATTGTGGCACTGTGTAACACAAACATTTGATAAAAGGCACTTCGCCTTCTTCTTTCTGAACCCCGGTTGTCAACGCGGTCTGCTCTGCTAGATACTTGACTGGGGGTCCGGAAGGAGGAAGAAAGGAAAAGTGATAGTTTATTTTTGATGCTTGATTGACTTTTTGATTTTTATGTAATAAAAAAACCTGTGATTTCGAAGGGGGTTCGGTCTGCGGGCGTCGAATACCCTTCCCATTTACATCATTCTTATTTGTCATTTTCATATCATTAATGTATATTTCCAACCCGCATTGCTTCTCTGTAAGGCCTTCATGGCCAATTTGATAAAATAAAATAAAGGCCACAGTCAAATGAGTGAAACAAGTAAAAGATAAAAAGCTAATAGCTAGAATTCTAGATTAGGTCTGACGAAGACTTAAATCAATAGCCACGACTTTGACTAGCACATCAGTGCAAGGGAGAGTACTTCTTACTGAAAATCATGAAAACTTGGTTTTCTAAATAAATGGAAATTAAATATTAATTTTAAAATTGACCTTCAGTTCTAAAAGTGGGTACAAAAGAACCCTAGAATTCTGTGAAAATTGTAGCTCTTTACATGCAGTCTTTTTACCGAAATAGTTCTTAAGTCACTCCGTTATTCTGGTCTTCAAAAAAGAGAAAGAAGTCTGTTGCAGTTAACTATCGCCTAACCTCATTCACCTCCCACATTCTCTAAGTTAGTGTTTCCCAACCAGGGGTGCAAGACAGCATTCCAGAGAAGTGCGTGTGTCCAGCCTTGCAGCCAGGCACCTTATTTGTATAATACTCTCCGGTGGTTTCTCCGTTTTCTCTTGCAACAAATTGTAAGAGAAAACCTAAATATTTTGTCAAGAAAAGGGGGAAATATATCGTGATACCTGGCTACCCCCAGAAGAATACGTTAACAAATCGATTTGCAACCAACAATAGCCAAGTGCCAAAAACGATAGTCGTGAAAGTACAGCATATGGGACACCTTTGATCACACATGCTTGTGAAAATTACATTAACAAAGCGATTAGCAATTTACTTTGCAAATAATTTGTCGTAAATTCAGTCGTGAATATTGTTTCACGAGTTTCTAAATTTATTTACCTAAACGGCTGATTGCGATAACTTTGTTATCTGTTCATTTTGTGGGAAAGGTGGGATCTTTTCGGTTAGAACGGCAGTTTTTTTTAGCGGTGTCATATGAAATTGTCACCCATAATTATGACCCTAGTATCGATCTATTGCATTTCAATCTGTTTTAGAGTTAGGGTTAGGAGTGGGGGGAGGGTATCTTTTTTTCTTCAGAAATGTAAATAAACCCAATCTGTTTCTTAAATGAGGGACATATTCATACGGCACAGAATGATTTTACCTCAATGGACGTAATTGATTGGTTGGAATTGCAGAAATTGAAGCAGAAAAAAACAACAAATATCATACAAACTATAGAATTTTCTCAATAAAGCCAAGAGAAAAGGATGTTTTATAAACACATTCTACCAGTAAACGAAGTTTAAAACTTTTTAGTTACCTAGAAATTATGTTAAAAACTGCCGTTCAAACCGAAAAGATCCGAAAGGTGTCTTTATTAAAGACCTATTAATTATGGAAATATATGAAGTACATGTGAAATTAACGTTGTGATAACAATTAGAATATTATATAATTGTAAGTAACATATCGCTTTTTTAACCATATTTTGTGGGTTCAGGTTAGGTTAGTCTAACCTAGCTTAAAGCCTACAGTTAGATTAGGGAATTGGAAGCCAGCGGCCAGCGCTGTGGTTATACATGCGTGCCCAGTTTTCGTTTTTTTATTAATAGTATTATTATTACACTTATTCTTGGATTTAATGGTATTATTGTCAGTGCGTTAGATTCTCCGTTTTTCTTCCAGTCGACCTTATCCATATTTTTTATTTCTTTTTTTCAGATAATAATTTAATCATATTGACCCTTCATCATGTCAAAAGAGAAAAGGAAATGGAATGATGACTATGTGCGTTTTGGTTTCACTTGCACGGGAAAAACTGAGGATTTGCAAAAGCCACAGTGCATGCTTTGTAATACTGTGTTTTTTCCAACGCAAATTTGAAGCTAAGCTACAAGAATACTTCGACAACCAGCATGGTGGAGCCGATGCTGTAGGCTATGATGCTGCATCGTCGAAAGCTAGAAGACCCCGTTTTGATTCTCGAGCAACCCTTCTAAAATTAGGTTTTGTATTTGTTGGCCAACCACTGCTGATGGTTCCGAGGAATTTCTAACTTCCGGGAAATTTGGTCGAAAACTTCCTGGGAAGTTCTGAGGATTTTTAACTTCCTGGAAATTTGGTCGAAACTTCCTGGAAAGTTCCGATGATTTTCTAACTTCCGGGAAATTTGGTTGAAAATTTCCTGAGAAGTTCCGGGGATTTTCTAGCTTTCGGGATATTTGGTCGAAAACTTCCTGGAAAGTTCCGGGGATTTTATAACTTCCGGGAAATTTGGTCGAAAACTTCCTGGAAAGTTTAGAGTTGAAATATGCAGATGATACCAAGCTGTACCTTGAAATAAAAAGAACATATACTATCCTGCAATCAGATCTGGATACACTGCAGCAGTGGACCTCTGACTGGCAACTCAAGCTATCTGTGGGCAAGTGCATCATCATGCATTTTGGGAGGAAAAATCCAGCTTTTACATAATCCCTCAGCAACACCAATCTCAAGAAGTCTTCTGGTGGACATGTTCTGAGTATTATTGTAAACAACAATCTGCATTGGACAAACCACATATCCAAGATTATCAAAAAGGCTGAGGTGGTGCTAGCATCACTCAGTAAGACCTTTGTCAGCCACTCTCCAGTTATCTATTTAAAATTGTATACAACAATGGTATGTCCACACTTGGAATTTGCATCACCAGTCTGGAGCCCCTCTCTTTCTCAGCATATAAATCTCCTGGAAACTGTTCAGAAATGTGCAACAAAGCAAATACCCACCATTAGACATCTACCATGCTCTGAACGTCTTTCATTCCTGGGCATGGATACATTGAAGCCCAGACGTCTGGCAACTGACTTGATTGACACCCACAAGATTATCCACCATAATTTCCAACAACAACCTTGGGTACCTTTTTGAAACCCATATGACAAACTCTCACAGGTATGCTTATAAAACCAAAAAACAACACAGCACCCGTGACTTTCGGAAACAATTTTTCATGCTCAGAATTGCAGAAGCATGGAATAAACCACCTGCATCAGTTGTTAGCTGTCAAGACACTACATACTTCAAAACTTCCATGTGTCCTGAAATCTGCCAACAGTACACTTGATGGCCATTTTTTTTCTTTTTAGTTGTAGTGCACCTGAGCACTGTATACAACAATTTCCTTTGTCATTATATATGTGTGTTTGTTGACTTTCTGTGCAATATTTTAGGTCTGTTAGTCAATGTAATGTCACACACTCACTTCTGTTCCCACTCAGTGTTCAATATTTGGTGCAAGACTGTCTCTCTTTTCTATCTATTTCTCTGTCCTTCTCCTCTCCCCTCTATCTATCTGCTGCTTTTCTCTCTTTACTGCATTCCATTTCTTCCTCTGTCCATCTCTGTCAACTACCTACTGTCTATCTTTATTCCCTTATTTCTCCGCACTCTCTCTTTCTTCCTACTTGCTCTTCCCTACTCTCTTTCTTCACTTTTTTGGTACCAAAAGACAATCCAATTTTTTGTCACTCATCGTTTTTCTACTTGACCAGTGCATAGGTAAGACATCATCGTTTAATGTCCATTTTCCATGCTAGAATAGGTTGAATGGTTCGACTGGGGCCTGGGAAGCCAGGAGGCAGCACCAGGCTCCAGTCTGATCTGCAGCTGGATGCCCTTCCTAACGCCAACCACTCTGAGATTGTAGTGAGTGCTGTTTTTACATGCCACCGGCACAGGGGCCAATTTCCTGCCTAGTACTCATTTCAGATCCCCAATTTATCTTTTCACTTTTCATTCTTTTCTTTCCTTCTAACTTCCTTCCCTCTAGCCCATCTCTCTATCTTTCTCATTGTACCTTTGGAACACAAGCACCACTATTTTCTTCCTTTTTTTTTTTGCTAGTTTTTGTCTTGTGGTGTCCCACATTTTGAAATACTTGCAATTTGTATTTTTACTGCTTATTTTAGCTCTGCTTGATACATTTCCAAAATTAAACATTTTAATATGCAAAATATACTTCACATTATTATATATACTAAACATTAATGCAAAAAAATATTGTGTTTATTGGCTATCTTCAAAATGATCACACCATCAATGGAAAATTTCAATACCAACTTCCTAAGGCAGTTATGAAAGGCTATCAAGACCAAACACCCAGAAAAACTGATGAATGGGGTCTTGTTTCATTAGGACAATGCTTCAGCACACAAGTCCTTGGTTTCAATGGCTGCTGTGTGTGACTGGCACTGGTTGATCATCCTCCCTATGTTAGTAATTTGGTTCCTTCTGGTTATCATCTGTTTCCCAACATAGAAAAACACTCAGCTGAGCACCAGTATCACTATGATGAGAACAGCTCATCTGTTGTTGATGACCATTTTGATCAAGAGAAAAGCTTCTTCACCTGTGCGACCCAAGCACTGCAGCTACTAATGGAAGTGTGTGGACAGTAAGAGGAACTATGTTAGAAAATGAACTTCATTTGGTCACATTCCATTGAGAGTGTCTTGCTCAGATTATGAACATTTCAGCCGACCCTCAGAATAATAAGAATTATTATACCAGCATTTGTTTTAATGTTAACATTGGAAAAATCCACATTTTTCATTAAAAGAATTAGGACCTGGGTTTGCACCACCTTAGCAAATTTTGTTGCTGGGCCACTGAGTACACAATCCTGATAAGTAGCGTAATCTAGCAACTCAGGTTGAAAACGTTTCACTATGTAAGGGAAATAACTCATTTCAAAAGAATTATTTTTCAGTCAGTGGAAGAAAGCTTGCGGTGGAGGTTGATTTCTTTTTCTCTGAACGTTTCGAACGATTATACCCAGTAAATTTCGGTCTATAGTAAATGTACTGTTGTTGTTTAACTTCAGGTTAGCTCTAATTGAGCAGATCGATGATGAAAGACACTTCGAGTGACTATTGTTTTTTTTGTTTTCTTTTATAGGTCTAGATAGGTTGTTTTTTTCCAAATACGGAATCATCATCATTGTTCGACCGTGGTCGAGACAATGGATTTACTATGTTACCCCGGACCTCACGGTCAATCATAGCGGAGGTCCTGTTGCCGGATGCCTGTATCCTTGGAGATTACATCAGGGTAGGAGAGTGTGCGCCCGCTGGTATCGCGAGCAGATGGCTTCCAGAGGAGAAGAGGAGAAATTATCTCGTTTTCAGCTCTACAACAATGTCCAGCAAACTGGACTCTTCCACCTTTCACGAGAGATGATACAGGTGGTAATTTCCCATATATTTGTACTTTGGTTGGATGACGCTTCCACGAGAGATTTCGAGCTCTCATAAGTAGAAAAGAAAGATTTGGTGCGATAGAAAGGGGTGGTTATTTAACTGTATTCACCATTTTTTTAAATGTTGAAAGTGAATGATAGGGCCATTGTGATTGGTTGTCACGAGAATAAGTTAAAGTCACGTGTTTCCTTGTGATAAGTCTCCAAAGAAAGACTAGAGAGTTTGGTTTAAATTTTGTTGGGAGTAATTGAAGAAACACTGTTAGGACTGATCGTATTCGTCAACTGGAGGTTTATCACCATAGTTAATCTGTATGTATGTGGTGATTAAGAGAGGAGAGCTTGAGTTGTTGTTTATTGAGCGTGAGAAAGCCTTATCTACAAAGGTGTTATTCACAGATCAAAACTGATTGTCAAGTGGTAGATATGAGAATGCTGTTAGATTACAAGAGATCCTTATCGAGTTAGCAGGGCTTTTAGGTCAAGTGATACGCGAAAGCACTTTTGCTGTCTTGGTGGTGGTGGTTTTCTTGATGCTGCAACAGGGGATTAAATGCTACCCTCTTTGTGACTTCTTGTACCTGCTGTAGATAGTATTTCTTTTGCCAATACAGCTGTGGGTGGATTACTTGGGTGAAGCCACTATTAAGAAGGCCCAACTCTTCCATCACCATATCTTTTATAAAATATATTGCCTTTGTTTCAATCAATTTTAAGAATAATGCAGTATTTAGTCAAATGACTCATAATTAAGCTAGTGTTTGGAGCATAAATTTATATGAAATTTTGACATAAGGTTTTAAATTTAGATCACTTTAAAACAAGTATTTTGTATTGTAAAACCAGGGGCAGTTTCAGTTGATTGGTATAAAAAAAAAATAACTCTTGACCTGTTCTGAGCAAAGTTTTGCACAAGGACTTAAGAGTTAGGGTGTGATTGGATGTGGAAAGTTAAGTTGATTAGATAATGACAAGATGATCTGGTCATATTTTTATTTTCAGATATCATGCATGTTATCATAACCTTAATTCATTTTCTCATGTTCATTTTCATGTATTACATTTGACCTCCAATGCTTATTCTGACCCTGAAAGATAAGATCAATCTAGGCACAATTTGAGCTCAGAATATGAAGATGGATAAAATAATGCAATGCATTTTGCTAGGCATGCTAACAATTCAGTAGATATTAAAAGATCAGATCTTCACTGAGAAAGTTAATATATTTTCTTGAAATTTATAAGAGGTAAAATAACTTGAAAAATCTTTCAGACTCTTTGCACTTAAATTGAATATATTATTAAAGATAGAATTTTAAATGAACAAACATTTTACATTGAAATTTTTAACATTTTGCAGTCAGCAAAGCAATGAGTGTCACACTAATTATTTCTAAATAGATTTGTGGTGATTACTGCAGGAAATATGAATAATATTAGTTGTTTATCCATAATCTTTTGAATGTTGTAAAGACAGCAATACAAAATAAAGATGGATTTATAATTTGCACAATTTCTTCAAATTTTATCAGGATTTGATGATGGAAGAAAAGAAACCGGTTTATTGAAAATAGGATAAACCAGAACAATTTATCAACTTGAATTCTCAAGCCTTTAACTGTATCTCTTTTGTGGTCACAGATTTTCCAAATTTGGCCAATGCTGACTTCATTGTCATCATCTCATGAATTGGACAGTTTGAAGGAGCTGGTGAGCAAAAGAACTGTGACATAGTTTCTACAGCTAGATGCCCTTATTAATACCAAACACTTTACATGATGCTTTTAATCTAGCATCAGCGAGGTCACCAAGTTACTTGCAAGACAAGATTCAACTAGACGCAGGAGTGGCTGTGTGGTAAGTAGCTTGCTTACCAACCACATGTTTCTAGGCTCAGTCCCACTGCCTGGAACCTTTGCTAAGTGTCTTCTACTATAGCCTCGGCCTAACCAAAGCCTTGTGAGCAGATTTGGTAGACAGAAACTGAAAGAAGCCCATTGTATATGTGTATATATATATATATATGTGTGTGTGTGTGTCTGTGTTTGTCCCCCACAAAAAAAACATTGCTTGACAACCGATGCTGGTGTGCTTGCATCCCTGTTAAGTTAGCAGTTCAACAAAAGAGACTGATAGAATAATTACTAGGCTTACAAATAAGTCCTGGGGTCGATTTGCTCGACTAAAGGCGGTGCTCCAGCATGGCCAGTCAAATGACTGAAACAAGTAAGAGAGAGTAAATGGGTAGTAGTACTGATGGCAGTGGATTTGTGCAAGGTAATGAGAGGGTAAAATATGCTAGAGTGACAGACAGGTGTCTTGCTGTAGAGAAGAAACATGACTAGTATATTTCAAGGGTTTTGTTAAAGGTGGAAGTTGTGAATATATCTGTTTAGAATTTTGTTTAATTTTGACTTATGATAGAATGTAAATTTCAGCAATGCAGCTGTAGAACATTAACCATTACAAATTTTTCGCAACTGAAGTTTTTGGCTGACTTGAAGGCTTTCTAATTTCATTTTGACCACTAGTTGTCAATGTTGCAAACGATATTTATGTAGATTCTCCCTGGAAATTTAATCTCATTTATACACAGGTGTAAATAGTAGTGTGACTACAAGCAACAGCCTATTTATACATCATACAAAATTGAATTGTAAAGCACACACACTCACTATATTGTTTGTAAAGACTCCTAGTATTCCGCAGTTTGGAATGGTATGGTAGAAAAGGACTCAATAAATAAAATGGCTAGAGTTATGCTAAATGCTTTTTAACAAACTATGCACAACATATAGCTGAATACCATTGGAAATGGGTTCCCTCACCCCTGCAAAAAACCCTAATAATGAAATCATATGCTGGCCATGATATTTCTGAAGCACTACTACTGATTCAGTAAAAATTGCTGAAGAATGTCAATTGAGCATAAGCTGAAGAATGACAGGCGGGTGTATGTTCTTGAACGAGGTATAGTTTCCTTGAAGTACTAGACAAGAGAAGACACTGCTCAATATAAAATTTTGGATCAATATATTCTACATTTGTTTAAGTATTGGGTTGTCTGGAAAGTTTGTGCCGATAAGGAAAAAGGTCAATAAATACTTGCCATTACATTTTTAATCAACCAAATATGAACCATTTTGTTGCACAATGCGTCTCCATCTTTCCTTTAACTTGAAAATACCCTCTTCCCAGAATTGAGGTGGTTTCATGGCAAAGAATTCATCAAGGTATCTTTTTACGTCATCCAAGGAATTGAAATCTTTACCATCAAGACTATTCTGCAGAGACCTAAATGGAAATCGAAGGAGCAATATCTGGTGAATATGGAGCAATTTTTGTCTGGTTCCCAAAGAAACATGCAGTCTTGCATTATCTTGTTGGAAAACAACACCCTTCCTGTTGGCCAATTCAGGACGTTTCTCTTGAATTGCCGCTTTTAACTCGTCCAGTTGTGTGCAGTATTTCTCAGAATTAATTGTCTAGATACTTGGGAGAAGCTCATAGTACAGAATTCCTTTCCAATCCCACCAGACATAAAGCAAAACATTTTTAGGGTGAAGCCCAGCTTTTGGGGTGGCTCATGTCGCTTACTCCAGGATCACTTTCTCAGAACATTTCGACAGATAATCTATTTCTCATCACCTGTCACAAAAAAGGCGCATTTTCATTCCGTTTATAAAGCAAATCACAGATGGAAATGCGATCCAAAAGGTTCTTCTCACTCAACTCATGTGGTACCCAAACATCAGAGTAATTTGTGTACTCAAGCTTTACCAGGTGCTCATGAACAACAGATTTTAATAGGTTGAGGCTTTCTGCCAATTCTTGGGTTGTGCAATGTGGGTTATTCTCAATGACTTGATTTGGTCATCATCTGTAGTGGATGGTCTGCCTGATCACTCTTTATCAATAAGGCTACCATCTCCAGCTCAGAACTTTGCGAACCACTTCCATACAGTTCTTTTGGATAAAGAAACATCACCGTAAACTGCACATGTCTTTGGTTGCTTGTGAGGCATTTTTTCCTTTACGGAAAAAGAAAAGCATCAAGTGCCAAAAATGAACTTTATCTTTCATTTTAAAGGGTTACAGAATTAACACAGGCTATAGGAACATAAACCTTCTTCCACGAAAAGATAGTTTAAACTGTGCTCTAAATGGAGGTGTAGTGAAATCCTATTTTATGGACTCAACCATGTTCTAAAATAAGTCAAAAGGTAAGCTACAATATATCAGTATAAACTTTCTGGACAACCCAATAATTATCTTTGCAACAATACTGGGCAGGTCTTTGGTGCTTATTTTGGAAGTCTGGTACTTTTTATTTGTCACACTGCTAAGCTTGAAAGCAACTGTGGGAGACATCTCAACTTTTCAACAGCTACTTAAAATGAGAAAATTGCAACTCATGAACCATGAGCATACATTCCCATTTGCCCCTTTCTCTTGAGCAACCTGCTTGACAATGACTTCTCCCGCAGCATTTAGGGTAAGTGGGCCTATATCCTGTTACGGTGTGGTAACAGTGGATAAGAAGTATCCAATGTGTCCTTCAAATTGAAATATAGTAATTTTGCTAATCATATCACTTCCATCAAAATGTTTTAACATACGTTTTACCAGTTCTCAAAGTTGATGAGTTCTCTCCCATGGCAATATAAATTGCAATGGTGGATATTCAAGGTATTTACATCTACATAAACCAGCTTGACTATTACCTATGATAAAAGCTTCGTGACTGTTTCAAATTTTAACAAATTTCCCTTGAGACATTGTTAACTTGAATTTTTCACTTATTTCCATGTACATTAATTCTCCATGAGAAATCTGTAACTTTCCCTTAATTTTGTCCATCACCCTATCCCATGCTACCAATTTCTCCCCTTTGAACCACCTCATGTTACTCGGTTATCCACTACCACTTTTGATCACTATCTTCTATTGGCCCTTTGTTCCCCTCTATATCCACTCCTACATACTCGTTTCATTTTTGCATGTCACTCAGCATCCGTCCTCCCTACACATATTCCCATTTCTTATACAGCTTTATCAAAATGCTACTCATCACCTCCACCCCTTATGTAGTTTACATTAGTCGGACTGCTGTCATCTTGATAGCACCTTTTTGTACCTTCCTGACCCACTCCTAATTCCTATAACCTTCTCCATGCTGATATTCACCATCCGATATTCTCTACATCTAACCAACTAGTGTTCACCACTTATGCGAACTTACCTGATCTTCGATCCTCATACTTGATGTCGTCAGGATATCATCAGTTTTGTCCAACTAAAATAGCTTATGCACCTTATCTACAAGTTGTCTTTATCCTATCACACTTGCCTCAATAACTCCCTCTATCAATGGGTCTTGTAAGCTAATTTAGAAGGAATGTTAGCAAAAACTTTTCTCACTGAAACTAAGAGGTTAAAACATGGAATTATTTATGAACTCGCTCTGGTTATCACTATTAGCCTTTCTTTGGCTACAGCTCTGGTCGGACATTAAAATCAAACTCCTAAATTCATTTTTTCTTCAAAATGAGCATCATTGCATTGGTACATATGTATATGTTAATGGCAACGGAAAGTGTCAGTAGCATTTCACACTTGACCACACAAAGCTTGGATCTTTTCGGTTTGAACGGCAGTTTTTAACAATTTCTAGGTAACTTAAAATTTTTTACACTTCGTATACTGGTAGAATGTGTTTATAAAACATCTTTTTCTCTTGGCTTTATTGAGAAAATTCCATAGTTTGTAAGATATTTGATCTTTAATTTCTTCAATTTCAGCCAATCCACCACCCCTAACTAACCCTAAATCTAAAATAGATTGAAATGCAATAAATCGATTCTAGGGTCATAATTATGGGTGAATTTCATATGACACTAGTATCGATCTATTGCATTTCAATCTGTTTTAGGGTTAGGGGGGGAGGGTATTTTTTTTTCTTCACAAATGTAAATAAACCCAATCTGCTTCTTAAACGAAGGACATATTCATACGGCACAGAATATTATCACCTCAATAGCCGGTCATTGATTGGTTGAAATTGCCGAAATGCAAGAAATTAAAGACCAAATATCTTACAAACCATAGAATTTTCTCAAAGCCAAGAGAAAAAGATGTTTTATAAACACATTCTACCAGTATACGAAGTTTAAAATTTTTTAGTTACCTAGAAATTGTTAAAAACTGACATTCAAACAGAAAAGATACCAAAGCTTTTAAAAACGGTCTGGATTAACACGTGTACATGCTCGGGTACAACTAGCTAACAGTGGTCTCGGTGCACGCACACGTGCAGTCGCGCCAGCTAATCATGACCAGTCAATCCTTACTTTGTGTTTTTGTAATTTACTTGGTGCAAAAAATTATTTATTTTGCTAGATAGTCGTAGGATCGACTACTTACGACTAGCTAGCGCGGCTGCGCGCACCGGGACCACTGTTCGCTAGTAGTACCCATGCACGAATATAGACAGGTGTCGCAAGGACCAATTCTCAGACATCTTTTTTTGTTATGTGCACTGCTCTCACTGGTGTTAATTAGAAGCATGACACGCAATTTATATTCACCATCAAGCCTCAGCAAAATGATGCACGAGACGCTAACAAATTCTTACACAATTCCTTCAATATCACGTGTTTTTGACACGTGCAACCCTTTGATAAATATGCAATATTCTAGAATTAAAAAAATACAGGAGAAAAAAAAATCTTAATCGTAACAAACTATTCTGAAGGCACGAGGAATGTTAAATTTGGAAAAGCTAAGGTTAATAACAGGTACACTGGCACGCAAAAATCGACTTTTTTTCAGCGGATTCTTAAGTTTTCGACCACACGAGTTCTTGAAGTGTAGAAGAAAAGTAAACGCTACCTCGAAGAACAATTCACCTACAATGCAACGTCCATGCTTTAAAGGTAGTAATTATCTAAACAATCTCCTGTCATCTTGTTTAGTATATCGTTTGCTTTTTACCACATCTGCACACGAATTCGTATCTATTGTCACGAGATCTCTTAGATGCAAGACGTCCTTCTAGAAGTAAAACACGGTTGTTATTATTAGTGCGATTCAACCATATAGGACCAAATGTGCTGCTGTGTTCTGTACTCATTAAAATAATGGCATTCCCGTTCAAAGTCCACACCACATGGTGAACATTTATCAAAGCCGATAGTTTTTTTCTTTCATATATATCCCAATTATCCGTTAACTTTTAACCTACATTGTTTCCAGTTTTTCTTAACACCAAATAGCACTCCGGGAAAAATTTCATCGATAGGTTATCGCAACATCCTTAAAATGGATGAAAAAAAAGTGTTAATCCTACATTTAGCCATGTTCAGATTTGTGGAGCTGGACAAAGTCCAGTTCAATTTTAGCTAAGACGCCTTCATGTGGCTACTTCGATTTCCGGAAGCCACGACTATAGACTATTTGGTTGCAGTCCTACAACTGAATTCGAACAAAAAGGCTACGCATACGTCGTGCTAAAACGCAAATAACTGCTGTTAACTAAAATTTCAAATACTATTTTTAATTGCACACAAACAGTATCGCTTTTTGAAAGATTCAGGACAAGTTCATTTAAGGGTAGGTTTAATAATTCATGTGTTCGGATTTCTTGGAATAGATTCAGAATTCGCATTTTTTTTTCTCCATAAAATAAAAAAAAATCAGTTTTAATTTAATCGAGTTCTAAAGTGTGCAGGTTATCATTTCGCTTAATCGTTCATTTTTAGTTATATCTGACGTGGAAACTAGCGTAGTGAACTTTGTAGGAATTTATATGAAAAAATTTTAGCAAAAGGAAAAAAAAATGTGTGCGTAAAACGAACATTTAAATATATGCAGTCAATATTTAAACAATCCAAAGCAAATTAAAAAAAAATTGGTAAATGCAAATACTTACCACATGGTAACGATGACGCTGGAAAAAAAGGCATTAACACGTGGGAGCAAGATTTTGAACATGCAGAACATCAACGATTGCAATTAACGAAAAATAGAAATCAAAATTACAAACCTGAATAATGAAATATCACGACTCAGAAAAATAAACGAATGCATTTTTTTTTTCCCACAAGAAATTTTATTGTCATGGAGTGTAACAAGACACACCAAAAAGACATAGACAAACGTTGATAGGAATTAAAAAGTCTTTCACAAAAATGGTTAAGAGAACACAAAATTTTAAACCATGTTTAAATTTCAGTCTTTGAAGAAGGGATGCACAGTTTGGTTTGATTGATGAAAGTCTGTTGTTGTTTTTCAAACAAATGTTCCAGGAAAATTTTTACGTGGAAAACAGTGACATCAGATCAACACGTTGGATGAAAATCAAGAAGGAATGGTTGAACTAGACAAGATGGCGGACCTAGTCGGGATTTCATCTTTTTTAAGACATCGTTCTTCGAGTTTGTATACTGACCAACATTGAAAATAATTTTGTCGTCAGCTTAACCCATTTGCTTGAGAAGATCCTGTCTACTTCGATCTAGCCCTCATCTTTCGCCTTTTTCGCTTCAACCTCCTCATACGCTTCTTTCTCCACTTGGCTCGCATTATTATACGGTAGTTTACCGTCTGAAATACCAGGAGCAAATGGACGAGACAGCGTTCAGCGCTTCAAGATATCGCGTGGCGAGACTTCGTAAACAACCAATGAGAAACGAGATATTAAGTATGGTAGCTCATAAACGCAAAAAGAAATAAAAAATCAAATTATGTATGGTAGAATGAGGTTGCCGTAATTATTATTTTTCCTTTTAAAACTCGCAAAAAGCAATAAATAACAAAGTAAACTTTTAGCTTAAAATTTTGTAAAATTTGTAGAATTTAGTTATGACATTAAATTTCTTGTTATCATTCTTCTGATGAAAAATGTTTTATCAGCTGTTTTTGACAATTTACAAAAAAATGCCTCAATTATGAAGAAAAAGAAACTGATGTAATGATTTCTCTTTCTTTAATTTTTTAATATTAATTTGAGGTCAAATCTAACAAAGCAGACTATCCAAACCATGACCACCCTGCCTTTATTTATTTGGTCAGCTGATCATGTAGATCTTGTTGACTCAAGATGTTGATAGGTACATGCATGCATCCATCCATCCATTCATCCATCCATCTATACATACATACATGCATACATGCTTACATACATACAAACATACCTACATACATGCACACATGCTTACATACATACACACACACACACATACGCACACACACACACACACCAGGCAGTGGCTCTCATGGCTTCTGATCTTAACTGATTGGAAGTGTTATCAGGTACATTGTTTTATCTTGGTATAAAAGATGGGCTACAGCAAATATTCTGCTCAATATCACAGATTTGCTTGACTTTAACCACTTGAGCATGTCTCTTAGTGGTTGATCACAAGCAGAAATAGTGGGTGAGCATTGTAGCCCTGTGTTGAGAGGAATTCTTTGGGGGTTTGGATAATTCACCTCTGGAAACATGGGTGTTACATTCAACATACTTAAACAACCCATATTCAGGGACCTTTTGAGTGGGATGGGCTACTCAACCTGAAGAAAATTCCAGATGGGCCCCCACCTGCAAGGTCATGCACTGTTTATCTTCATATGAGATCACTATGTTGCACACATATGGTTGTAATGCATGTGCCTGGTGTACCCTTATCTTTATACCCATCATTAAGTCATGATGGGTATACTGGGCTTCATATACTTTACCCCAGTGTTACTTTGATGACATGCACTGCTCTCCCATACATAGAAAGAAAGACAGAAATGAGTACATTCTATGCATACACAAAAGTGAGAGTAACAACATCTTCACAGTTGAAGAAGAACTACTGTGCAGGTACTCTGAGAATACAACTGTCTCATGTGACCCAAAGCTGGACTAGCCTACCTAAACAGAAGCTTGGAGAAGCAGGCATCATACCATTAAAAAGCAATGCATGGATACATATCCTGTAAGCTAGAGAACAACAAGAGTATTGACAGAAAGAGTAGCCTCTCCTGGACCTGCAATAGATACATCCCACTTAGAAGGATATGCCTTCACTGTCCAGGAACAGGGACAATGATATCACTGAACCACCAGATTTTGATAAAAAGTGTCAACTGTGCTATGCCAGTGTGGAAGATATCACCCACATGATCAGCAGCTACCCTAAAATGTCTACAAGATACTACTTGCCATTGAGGCATGATATAGTTGCAGAAAATATTTACCATGCTATCTGCAGGAAGGACTGCCCCAACATATACATCCAACATATGTCAGAACCAGTAGGTATTCACGCCTTTAAAAACAAAAAGTACTGGTGGAACACCCCCAATATATCACTTCAATGCAAACGTAACAGACCTGTTCTGTGGGACAGGGGACAAAAGTCATGCACTGTTGTAGAGGTCAGCAGCCCAACAGATATGAATGTACAATCAAAAGTCAAGGAAAAAGAGAGTATTGACGGTAAATTGATGCACCTGTACCCTGACTATGAATTCTCCTTTGCACCTATTATCATAGGTGCATTAAGTTATGAACCAACAAATTTGCTCAAAAACTTAGAAATACAGTTTCACAGAAGAGCAAAAGAAATCGACGTGGATGTCCTGTTCGATCTTCATCTTCAAGGCTGAAATCTCCACTTGTGAATTTTGCAAACCATCTTCTGCAAGTTCTTTCATTCAAGCATTCTTTGCCATAAATTGAGTGTATGTTTCGAGTTGCTTCGGTTGCAGTTTCCTTTTTGTACTCATAAAGCATTATGTGCCTCAAATGTTCTTTGGATACTTCCATGTTAGAAAGGGTTTTAATCTAAGAAATTTTAATTCTATTATTCTGTAAAATAATATTTAATTAGTTTAAATGTACACAAATGCATAAAAATAATTTTTAATTCCATTAAAGATTCTGAAATACTATTAAATTTCATTCAATTTTGAAAAAGGTAAAATCGGACAGAACTTATGGGATGACCTGATATATATATATATATTATATTAAATTAGAGACAAATCGTATTGGCTTAAGTTTTTCATTGTATGATTTGCCTAATAGTGGTTTTGTCTCTAATTTAATATAATATAATATTTTACTATGAAATTGGATTCAATCCTAAATCTGATTTTTCCCTGTAAGTTTGGATTTATTCCCTAATATTTATAATATATATATATATATATATATATATATATATATATATACATATATATATATACATATATATGAATATAAGGATTTTATTCCCATGCTAGTCACTTGATATGATTGGTATTTTAAATAATGATCTTATCTTTATTTATCATCATCATCATCATCATCATCATCATCATCGTTTAACGTCCGTTCTCCATGCTAGCATGGGTTGGACGGTTCGACCGGGGATCTGGGAAGCCAGAAGGCTGCACCAGGCTCCAGTCTTATCTGGCAATGTTTCTACAGCTGGATGCCCTTCCTAACGCCAACCACTCTGTGAGTGTAGTGGGTGCTTTTTACATGCCAGGCGAGGCTGGCAACGGCCACGGTCGGATTGGTGCATTTTACGTGCCACCGGCACAGAAGCCAGTCGAGGCGGCACTGGCATCGGCCATGATTCGGATGGTGCTTTTTATTTATATAAAATATATATATATATATATATTTTAAATAACGATCTTATCCTTATTTATATAATATATATATACATATATATTTATATATATATGAGTATTGTAGTTTGCTTGAAGCATTGAGTATTGTTAGTAAAAAAATAATGTGTCTTGAATGGCACAACAATGGACTATAATAACTGTTATAATTTAATTATCCATAGTCTGATGTGATTTAATATTTTGAAATATAAAAATTCCTTCTTCAGATATCCCTAGGAATCAATTGAGTCACTGCTTATAATATATAGCAGTGACTCAATCAATTCTTAGGTCTATATGAAGACGGAAACTGAAAAATGCCCATTATATATGTATCTATATATATATATATATATCATCATCGTTTAACGTCCGCTTTCCATGCTAGCATGGGTTTTATATATATATATATATATATATATACACACACACAAACATATAGATATACATACATACACACACACACATATATGTATATATATACACAAACACATATATATATATATATATATACACACACACATATACATATATGTATATATATGTGTGTATATGTTTGTCCACCCCTCCCCCCAACATAGCTTGACAACCTATATTGGTGAGTTTACATCCCCGTAACTTAGCGGTTTGGCAAAAAATGACCAATAGAATAAGTACTAGGCTTACAAAAAATAATCCCTGGGTCAATTTGCTTGACTAAAGGCAGTGCTCCAGCATGGCCACAGTCAAATGACTGGAACAAGTAAAAGAGTATATTATATATATATATATATATGGTGGCACGTAAAAA
Source organism: Octopus sinensis (assembly GCF_006345805.1). NCBI lineage: Eukaryota > Metazoa > Mollusca > Cephalopoda > Octopoda > Octopodidae > Octopus > Octopus sinensis. The sequence goes on along the minus strand of NC_043005.1, from coordinate 49,274,429 downwards.
GCACCATCCGATCGTGGCCGTTTGCCAGCCTCGTCTGGCACCTGTGCCGGTGGCACATAAAAAGCACTCAGTACACTCATGGAGTGGTTGGCGTTAGGAAGGGCATCCAGCCATAGAAACATTGCCAGATCAGACTGGGCCTGGTGCAGCCTTCTGGCTTCCCAGACCCCATTTGAACCGTCCAACCCATCCCAGCATGGAAAGCGGTTGCTAAACTATGATGATGAAACAATTCTTTTATAGCAGTCTACATTTAAACAAATGAAGCTATAAATAAAAAGTACCCATGTTGGTACTACGTAGAAAGCACCTAGTACACTCCGTAAAGTGAATGGCATCCAGGTATAGAAACAATGCCAAAACAAACAATAGAATCCATGTGCAGCTCTTTGGCTTGCCAGCTTCTGTCAAACCATCCAACTCATGCCAACATGGAAAATGCATGTTTGATGATGATGATGAACAGCATGTAGACACAAGGTTAAAACTTTTTCCATGCTTGCATGGGTCAGACGGAATTTGTAGCAACAGATATAGCCATCCCTCACTTGTTTCCAAGCAAGATAATCATTTCTCATGGTCACACATGTTTTTAATAGAAGACTGGAAACAAACAATGCAATTTGTATGACAGGGATGCGCCTTTACAATCATAACATGATGTGAAAACAAAGGCACACATCTACACATACATGCATATATTCAACAATTTAGGTATCACTTGTAAGTATTGATAGGCTGTGTCAGTTCTAAGCAGAGATATGATCAAAGCCATTCTAACCATGAGCACCTTCTTTTCTTAGGTGTTGCATAACATCATCAGCTGGTAACACCTATTTTCCATGTTGGCATGGGTTGGACAGTTTGACAAGAGCTGGCAAGACCAGGATCCACTTGTCTGATTTGGAATGGTCTCTACAGCTGGATGCTCTTCCTAACACTAACCACTTTATAGAGTGTACAGGATGCTTTTTATGTGGCACCATCACCAGTACTTTTTATGTTGCACCAGGGCCACCAAGTACCTTGCAAGACTAGGAGGGTGGGAAGCAGTATTAAAGGAACGTGGCTTTGTGCTAGTTGAGAGATTTATGGGTATAGGAGGAGTAGATACATGGATAACACAGCTGGAAAACAAAGGAGCGCAAGTTAGAGAATGGTAAGCAGAATTAGATTTGGAAGCTAGTGGGTGTATTTTGTGGAAGATTTGGTTAATATGTCCAGCAGGTTGAACTGTGCAGTGATGATAGGATATTAGTAAGTGGACAAACCTAGCATGGTAGTCTTGTATTTTATTTTATTTTTTGACAGACAATGGATGACAGAATTCATGTTTAAGTCTCACTGAGAATCAAATTATATTTTTTATTCTCTAGGGGTATATCTAATATGATCTGGAGGCTTATACAATCAATTGATAACCTGATAGTTGTAAATGAACATCATCATCATCATACAAGCAAAGCTGTCGTTTCCAGTCTCCCATGAAAAAAAAAAGTCTTGTTTGGAAACAGGCTCAATTTCTTCCTGAGAAATGTACTAAAGTAAGCATATAATTTACTAAATCATCTTACACAATACAAGATGGGGAAACCATAGGTATGTATATTAATACATTTTCTAACCAGTTGTAAACTTGTAAATGATCTACAGTTTTTTTAAACCCATTCTCATGTAGGAAATTATATTTGCATTTTTATCCTTTTTATTCTTTTTAAGTTAATTTTTGTTTTTAAAACAAAAACAAAATCTGAAAAAAGAAATTAAGAGAAAAACACTTGTGTTATGGATTTTTATATTTTATTCAAATGATAAATATACATTAAGAGGAAAATGCTGCAGAAAATATTTTAGAACATCCTTTTTGGTTTCCAGCAAATGGCTTCTTTTCAAAACGGTTTGTTTCCCCTTCCTTTAATTTTGCTTTCTTTCTCTTTAAAACTTCTTCCTCTGTTTGTTTTTGATAAAAACCTTTGCCTTCAAAATTAATGTCTGATGATGCCACTACTTTCTTTTTCCGTTTATCTTTAACTTTTTTTAATGTTTCTGCTTTTTGGATGCTTTCAAGGCGAAAGCTTGCAGTGCGTTTAACTTTGGAATATTCTGCTTGTAGACGCATTTTATGTGCTGCTTTCTCAAATTCAAGACTTTCTCCAAGATGTCTCCAGCGGAATCTACTTAAATATTTGATATTCCAAACTTCTCCAGCCCATGGAGACCTGTGTTTACTTTGTACTTCCTGTCCATTTAACAACTTTGCAGCCCGCTTTGCATGTTTTTTTTCTTTAAATTCAACCCAGCCTTCTTTGTAAATACGTGCTTTTTTACAAACTCGAGATTCCCCTGCAATAGAAATAAAATCAAATCAATGCTACATGTAATGTTTTGACAATTTTTTACATCATTAAACTATATTAAAATAATAATCTAGCCCAACAAATTAGAGAGAAAGTCTGCTTAGATGAGATGCAGTTCGGTTTTGTGCCGGGTAGAAGCACCACTGATGCTATATTCCTGGTAAGGCAACTGCAGGAGAAATACCAAGCCAAAGATAAACCCCTATACTTGGCTCTTGTTGATTTGGAGAAAGCCTTTGACAGGGTCCCCCGACCCCATTATTTGGTGGACGATGTGGAAACTGGGGATTGACTAGAGGTTAATAAGAGCTGTACAGGGATGCCATAAGTAAGGTAAGAGTCGGCAATGAGTATAGTAAAGAATTCCAGGTAGAAGTAGGGGTTCACCAAGGATCAGCTCTCAGCCCCCTCTTATTCATCATAGTCCTCAAAGCAATAACAGAGGAATTCAAGACAGGTTGCTCCACAGGAGCTCTTCTATGCTGATGACCTTACTCTCATAGCAGAATCACTACCAGAACTAGAGTAGAAATTTCAGGTATGAAAGCAATGTTCAGAATCGAAGGGCCTTAGAGTCAATGTTGCAAAAACTAAAGCCCTAGTAAGTAGGAAGGCAAACACATCACAAACCCCTTCAGGTAGATGGCCCTGCTTGATCTGTGGATAAGGTGTAGGTAGAAACTCTATAAGATGTACCCAGTGTAAGCTATGGACGCAGAAGAGGTGCAGCAACATCAAGGGAAGGTTAACCGGGATCATAGCTTTTGTGTGCGGAAGATGTAGAGGAGCAATAAACACCGCAGATACTCAGAAAATAAATTCTATCACATGCCAGGGAAATGAAATAGAAGTAGTTGATAGCTTCTGCTACCTAGGTGACCAAGTCTGAAGTGGAGGTGGATGCTTGGAGAGCATTGCCACTAGAATAAGAATAGCCTGGGCAAAGTTCAGGAAGCTCCTACCTCTACTGGTGACAAAGGGCCTCTTGCTCAGAGTGAAAGGTAAATTGTATGATGTATGTGTGCGAACTGCCATGCTACACAGCAGTGAAACATGGGCAATGACTGCTGAAGACATGCATAGGCTTAAAAGAAATAAAGCTTGTATGTTCCGCTGGATGTGTAATGTCAATGTGCACACCCAACAGAGTGTAAGCACCCTGAGAGAAATGTTGGACATAAGAAGCATCAGATGTGGTGTGCAAGAGAGACGACTGCGCTGGTATGGTCATGTGCTGTGTGTGGATGAGGCGAGCTGTGTGAAGAAGCGTCACTCCTTAACAGTGGAAGGAACTCATGGAAGAGGGAGACCCATGAAGACATGGGATGAGGTGGTGAAGCATGACCATTGAAAGTTGGGCCTCACAGAGGTCATGACGAAAGACCAAGACGTCTGGAGAATGCTGTGACTGAGATGACCTGGCAAGTAAAGTGAGATCACAGCTGTAGCCTACACCAGTGTCGCATAGCCAGCCCATTTAAAAAGTACCCTTGAATCGTTGGGCAACACGTCGTGCTTAAGGAGACCTATTAAGTCAATCATCATCATCATCATCGTTTAACATCCGCTTTCCATGCTAGCATGGGTTGGACGATTTTGACCGAGGGCTGACAAACCAGATGGTTGCACCAGGCTCCAATCTCGATTGGCAGAGTTTCTAAATCAAGATTGGAGCCTGGTGCAACCATCTGGTTCGCCAGCCCTCAGTCAAGTAAATCAAAATCAAAAATCAAATCACAATCAAATGGAAATTGTGGTTGTAGCTGATGACAGTGCCGCCTGACTGGCTCTTGTGCTGATGGCACGCAAGAAGCACCATTCATGCATGGGTCGTTGCCAGTACCGCCTGACTGTCCCGCCCCACCCCTACTGGCTCTTGTGCCAGTAGCACGTAAAAAGCACCATCCAAACATGACCAATGCCAGTACCACCTAACTGGCTCCTATGCAGGTGGCACGTAAAAAGCACCCACTATACTCTCAGAGTGGTTGGTGTTAAGAAGGGCATCCAGCTGTAGAAACATTGCCAGATCAGATTGGAGCCTGGTGAGGCCTCCTCGCTTGCCAGTCCTCAGTCAAACCAATGCCAGCATGGAAAATGGACATTAAACGATGATGATGACGATGAGATACATATATATATATATATATATATATATATATAATATATATATATATATATATATATATACAGTGTACACAGTTGTGTTTGTGATATGCTTGTCCACTACAGTTTGAAAACAGGTATTGGCTTGTTTACATACCGTAACTTAGCAGTTTGTCAAAAGAGAATGATAGAATAAGTACAAGACTTTAAAAAATTCAAATAGCAGGGTAGAGTGTTTGACCAACCCTTCAAGGCTGTGCCTCAGCATGGCTAACGTCCAATTACTGAAAGAAGTTAAAAGAATACTTTACCATCAGCTTGTAGAAATACTCGTCCAATTTTTCCACAACGGGAAAGTTGCTCTTTTAATACTTTGACATTCATGAAACGAGGTATGCGACTCAAGTAGATAACACCTGATTCTGCTTCAGAAATCTGAGAGGGAAGGATTGTCTTTTTGGAAGCAGATTCGTCTTCCTCTTCCTCATTTTGCTCAGTTTCAAGTGAATTGGATTCTTGCTGTAAAGAAAAAAGAATGTGAAGCACAATTAACCATTTAGCATTCAGATTACTCTGTTAAATGTAATGCTTATTTACTCACATTGTTTTAGATTTATCATGCAGTATCTTCTAGCTTTGTCATTTCGATGGTGTGATTGTTTATTTTTAAAATGACATGTATTCTACTGGCACTCCATCGGTTATGACAAGGGTTCCAGTTGATCCGATCAATGGAACAGCTGCCTGCTCATGAAATTAACATGTATGTGGCTGAGCACTCCATAGACACGTGTATCCTTAATGTTGTTCTCAGGGAGATTCAGCATGACACAGAGTGTGACAAGGCTGACCCTTTGAAATACAGATACTACTCATTTTTGCAAGCTGAGTGAACTGGAGCAACTTGAAATAAAGTGTCTTGCTCAAGGACACAACGCATCACCAGGAATTGAACTCCTGATCTTAAGTTCATGAGTCTGAATACCATAACCTCTCAGCCAATACGCCTACACTCGAATGACGTAGGCCAGACTACCTCATTTGAACATAAAATGATAACAGTTATTGATTGTAGAATTGGAAGTGGTGCGTTCATGATTGGTTGTTGCGATGCGTCTGCATTAGCAATGGGTATATATAGCTACGATGTATAAACGTACGTTAGGTGATGTGATATTGGATAACAATAGGCGGAGGATACTGTGTATATGAGAGAACCCATTAAGTCATTGTTATTGTTCTTTCCCTACTCCTCTGTTTTAAGCCAATGTTTAAGCGATATCAAACCAGTGGGGGGGGGGCAAACATTACAACAATGAACACGTGTGGTTTTTACAAACACCTTCTGTGGTTTCCTTTCGACTGTATTTCTTTTTACCTTCTGCGAGACACGAACTGGATTTTGTTTTTAACTAGGAACAATATATTACTGAACTAGTTACATTAGAATATCTAGTTTGGTAGAACTATTATCTTTTTCGGGATTAATGTCGATAATGTTTAGAAGTTCTTGAAACAGATTCTAAAATCATCCCTTACAATACATGATTTGCTTTCGAACTCTTCAAAAACTCATGGACGGCACATTTGAGAATATTATTAAATAGATGTTTAATTAATTCTGTAAATATATTTCAGTAACGTTATAATAATTAATAAGGCAGCAAATTACCTCAGGAGTTTCGTCTTCCTCCATCATTTTTTTTTCTTACCGGTGTAAAGTAACATCTATTTGTCCGGTGCGCGCTTTTTCCTGTTCCCACTTTTCGATTCGAGCTGACTGCCGTCTATAACAGCATATTGCACCCCTGAACCAATAACCCAAACTGCCATTCCTTCTGAAACTGACCCATGTATAAGTCACATTGTCTTATATGATTTTAACCTCAAGCGACTTAGACACGGGGCAATGCTAAAACTTTTGTTGTATGCGTGCTATTTAACTACTGATAAATTACTTGCGATCGTTACCACCTTATTCTATGTTTGACTGAACTATAAACAACTTATATTCCAATTAAATTATTGCTAACACAAATTACATCTTATATATCATTTATCTTTACTTATTTGTAAATGTCACTGAATGATGTCTGTTTGTTGTCTACACCAACTGTCTTAGTCTTTTTTTTTTTTTTTTTGTGAATTCTCCTGTAGCGGTCTCTGATATCCTCACTGTTTGAGTGACACGGCAGGAATGATCTCGTTTGAGATTACAGCCATCTTTGGCCGAGTTGTTCCTGTTGTAACCACTAACCTGATTGGTTGACATGTGGCACGAAATATCACTACTTATTTCGTGCCACTGGCCAAAGCCAACCAATCACGGCCTTTGGTTAAGGTCCCATTTCCTAGGCTCTGTTGAGCCACCTTACTTGTATATAAGGGAGCGTTCTCAGTATACTTGGGTCTTTGGTTCTAGTCCTTATAAGGACTAAACCTCTGACCACAGAGCTACTCAACATGTTCCAGTCACAGCGACAGACGATCACCCACGACAACGCTAATGTACACTCACCACAGAAAGCCTTCTATCTCCGCCGCCGTCGTCACCATCATTGTACCAACTTCAAGTCGCCATCACCATCGTTCACTTCAGACATGTACACACCAACTTCACAGAACCACGCTGTTAGAGTGAATCCCTTCACCAAGTAGAAACAGCCTGTCTGAAGATTTCTATATTAAGAGAACCCACTCGCCGATTGAGACCACGACCGCGGCTCAACAATAATTCGCCCAACCGGCCTCCGCCCGAGACACAACATCTTGATATTGAACTCTTACATATCGTGTACCTTATGAACTGTAAACCAATTTCCATCATTAACTCTATGCTCTGTACCTACTATGTCACATGCTTTCACCTTTATTGTATCTGTCACACACACGAACACACAGACACAAACTCGTGTTGCATGCACACACACACACACACTTGCTAGCACTCACAACCTTCTAACATTAACATCATTGTAAATAAAATCTTATCTTCTTTCAAATAGTGGAACGGCTTGTCGTCAATTCATCTATATTCTGTTGGCACTATATTGTATAAATTGTATTTATGGCTTATCTTATTTCGTTAGGGATGCGACCGTGTGACTTACCTACGTCACCAACCTCCACATACGGTCGTATTTCCTACACTGGTGACCCCGACGTGATCAAACACGCAGCCATTATTATTTCTTACACTCCCTATACATGTAGATAAACAGACAGACAGACAGACAGACAGACAGACAGACAGATAGATAGATAGATAGATAGATAGATAGATAGATAGATAGATAGATAGATAGATAGATACAGGTATATATGAATTGAAAATAAGCTAAAAGAAATGCCTTGTGGTATTTGTTCTGGCTCACTACATTCTGAAGTGAAACCTTTCCAAGGCTAATTCTTTCCTTTCCATCCTTTGAGAGCCTGTAACAAATAACTGCCTAGATTCTTAGCCAGGATTCAAAACCAAATCTACATTTTTCTACAAATTTTCTTCCTATTGTTCTCAGCTTTTGCACTTAGAACTTTATGAGAATCAACTGCTACACTTAGTTAAGTTCTATTGTTTAGGTGAACATTCCTGGGTTAAATACAATTCAAAAGAGATAAACTCATTACTTTCAATTATTCTCTGACCCTACCATCCAGCTTTCCAACATATATATATATATAGATACAGTAACCCAATTCAGCTCTTCCTTCTTTCTTTTGGCACCAATGGAAGAAGCATCTCATGCACATGATGACACAACTTTCACCCTCTCTACTTGTCTAAGTTCTTTAATTCTTTTTCTCTCGTTCTTCCATTCATTCTTCTAGTATTCAACAGAAGATGAACTGAACTACCTACAGAATGGATAACAAAACAGCAAATAATCTGGGTACCACAACAACTTAAACAAGTAGCAATGAAAATAAAGGGCCATTTCAATTAATAAAATTAATAAAACTTTTCTTCCTCTCATTCATTTGCTACATACAAAAGGTTATAAACCAATAAAATAAAATAAAATAACAGTCGAGAGTAATGAACTGATGAAGTTGATTGTTCTGGCATTTTACATTCTGAATTCTTAAGAGGTAGACTTTACCCATTTCCCAGTTTAACATGACCTGATGATAGCTTGGGTGCTTTTAGGAGAGTTCACTCTGTTGCAAGCATATGGGCCAGATTTCCAGTTGCTGGATGGCTGTTTTATAGAGAATTAGCTTTCCAACTATATAATTTTGGGTTCAGTCACACTGTGTGGCACTTCAGACCAGTGTCTTTTTCTATGGCCCTGTGCTGACCAGAGTCTCATGACTAGATTTAGTAGATGGAAACGGAAAGAAGCCTACTATATATATATATATATATATATATATATATATATACATTATATTATATATATATATATATATATATATATATATATATATATACAGGGTGCAATAGATAAATTGTCGCCATTTTAAATTTTAAATTTCATACATTGCTTGTTTTTGATTTTGTCGGCTACACAGTATAGTAGTGTCAGTTAGGCACCATCTGTGACAAAAACAGCACCATGATGCAATTCACTCTGCCAGAAATTTGGAAATGACCTGCTGTACTGCTTGGCATTTGTGCTGGCAGTTCCAATACAAAGTGCCAGAAGTTCAATTATGAACATGTATCAATACGAACATGTGCTGAGAGTGATAAAAATCAAACATCCAGTCAACATCATGGTGTTTGGAGTGATCACTAGTGATGACAATGTTATGCTTCTATTCATCTTCCCACATGACCTCAAATTCAACATGGAGGCCTACATTGTGCCTGGTGGAGGTAGTGCTGCCCAGGGTCAACAGGGTGGCTGCTGGAAGACCCTATGTTTGCCAACAGGAATCTGTGCCATGCTACACAAGCAGAAGAATCCAGTCATGACTGTCAGACAATTATGTGGGACACAGTTGAGTGAGAGACCAACAAAACTCATTGTAACACCAAAGATGAACTGAAGGCAAGGATTATGGCAGCATTCACCAATTTAAACAAAGAGACCATTCAGAAGAGTTGCAGAAGGTTCCAAAGATATCTGGAGACTGTGGTTAAAGCCAATGGCAATTTTACAGAATAAATCTACTCTTTAGTATCTCAAGATTTTTTAATGTAATTTTGGTAAACATGACTGTTAAAATGAGATGTCAGTGTTATTTTCATTTTTGCGTAATTTAGACAACAGTTTATTCACCATTCCCTGTATGCATGTATATGTATATCTATCTATCTGTCTTTATATATATACATACATACATACCCATGCTAGCGCGGAAAACGGACGTTAAACGATGATGATGATGATGATGATATATATTATATAAAATCCATTCTGTCTGTCTATGTGTGAGTCTTCTAGGATCTCAGGCATCCTCCATCTGATTGCGCTCTCAAATTTAATATATAGATACCGATGGTATCAGGGCATGTATAAGTCTTGGAAAAATTACAAAAATTGATTCCAGGTGAGAATGCGATTGATAAAGCTGTAGGAACATGCATTTGTACATGCAAGTACATCAGCTGTTGCAATCGATACTATGCGTACATGAGAAAAATGCATGTGCAGTTTGCGCAAAAAAAAGCCAGCTGGCTTGAAATAATGCCACAAAGTGCAGTATATTTAAAAGACCAAAAAATTAAGATGCGAAAGAGATATTTTCTTCAAACTTGGCATGAAGGAAGGAAAGACTATTTGGTTTCTCAAAAAGTTTTTTTTTTTTTGCTTTAACTTCGTTTAACAAAACCAAAAATTTTATTGAAATAAAGGCATGCTTAATTATTTTTTAATGAAAAGAAAACACGTTTCTTTCCTGCCAAGCTTACTGTTTAAACCATGTTTGTGTTCTCCCAGTCAACAGCCTTATCATTACTGGTACTTTAAACTCTTCGGTTGCATATTTGTATGAATAAAATCGTTTTTCTTTGGAATAGAAAAAAAGGCTATTTTCATTTCTTTTTTTGCTGGTGTCTCAAATTTAGGCTAAATCAGTGTTTCTCAAAGGGGAGGCCTATGGGATGGTCAGACAAGTTGTTTTGAGAAAATTTGGTTTAAATGTTTGACAACTCAGCACCGTCCATTGGATGGGGGGCATTTTGCTTGAATATATATATATATATATATATATATATATATATATACATGCACAGACATACACAGATATGCATATATATATATAAACATGTAAATAAATTAATACTTAATCACATGCATGTGCACATTTCGCTTTTCTATTCAAAACGTAATTTATTTTGATATCTACTTTAAGCTATGCATACACACATATGACTTAATTATAATTTTCAGGTGAAAATACTATTTTGTTAATTTTCTGATAATGTATAATGCTTTATCTAGTTGAAAACAGGTGGGAATTTCTCTAGGTTGTGTTGGCAGTCTCTCATTCAGAGATAAATCTTTCTGGCCACCATAAGGAATAAATCAGTTCTGGAGAAAGAAGACACACCTTGCAACAAACAGAGGTAAGACTTCCGATTATTATTTAGCCCCTTTAAGGTAGCAAGCTAGCATAATCGTTAGCACATTGGACAAAATATTTAGTGGCATTCCATCCGCTTTTATGTTCTGAGTTCAAATCCTTCCTAGGTTCACTTTGCCTTTCATCCTTTTAAGGTCGATGAAAAAAGTACCAATGAAGCAAAATTTGGGGCCTTGTGCCCATAGTAGAAAGGATTATTCAACCCTTTTGATACCATTCTACCTGAGACTGCCATTGATCCAATGATACAAACTCCCTATTTTAAAAGGGATCTAAATTGAAATCTATCAAAATTTCATGTTATATTCTAAACATCAGTTCAATTATGTTGAAATTATTTTATTAAATTCTTCATTATTTTAAAAATTTATGGAAACAAAGGTAGAATAGTATTTCAACAGAAATACACAGTAGCAGAAGGCTTGAACTGATAAATAACTGTTTCTGCAAATGAACAAAGCTAAAACATAAATTCAAGGTGAACCATGTTGGAATGTTTTAGAAAGAACTGAATAGTACAGAATTACATTTAGAGGCATTAAAAGACAAATGTAGAGATGGGTAGACAGCATTAAAAAACAGATTTTTTTGCTGCCAAAAACAGATTTTAATGATAAATTATTGAGGTGCTCTTTATACTGCCTGAAAAAAATAAAAGAAGGGAGATCTGTGTGACACCAAAGACAAAGGTCTTCTACTATAGCCCCAAGCCTAGTAAAGCCTTGTAAGTGGATTTGGCTGATAGAAACTGAAAGAAACTTGTGGGTGCCGTGTGTATGTATATTTATATATATACATACATATATGTATATATATATATATATATATTATATATATATATATATATATATATATATATATAATATATATATATATATATATATATATATATATATATATATGTATGTATGTATGTATTTATGTATCTATCTGTGTGCATGTGTGTCTTTGTGTTGTGTTTGCCCCCTCCCCAATGCTTGACAATAGATGCTGGTTAATATACATACCTGTAACTTAGTGGTTTGCCAAAAGAGACTGATAGAATAAGTATCAAGCTTTAAAAATAATTACTGGGATTGATTTGTACAACTAAACCCTTCAATTTGTGTTCCCCAGAATGGCTACAGTCCAGTGACTGAAATCAATTAAAGATAAAAGATATCAAATTAATGTGATAGTGCATTGAAAGATGGCCTATTCACCATCTTGGACATCTCTTTTATAAAACTCTAATTATAACATCATACTTATATGATAGTCTTTATTAGGTTATTTGGCTTTAGATAATCAAGTTTAATTTCTATTTTGAAAGAGATGTGCTGCAAGGAAAAACTTAGGGTATAAGGCAGGTTGTAGGCATTAATAAACTAAATCAATGAAAAGTCTGATTACTGTGAGATATTTATTTATATAACAAACCAAATAAAAAAGATGTATTTTCATATGTTTAAGTGTGTGTGTGATTGTGTGTATGTATATATATGTGTGTGTGTATGTATATATATGTGTATATAAAGGCGGCGAGCTGGCAGAAACGTTAGCACGCCGGGCGAAATGCGTAGCCGTATTTCGTCTGCTGTTTCGTTCTGAGTTCAAATTCCGCCGAGGTCGACTTTGCCTTCCATCCTTTCGGGGTCGATAAGTTAAGTACCAGTTACGCACTGGGGTTGATGTAATCGACTTAATCCGTTTGTCTGTCTTTGTTTATCCCCTCTGTGTTTGGCCCCTTGTGGGTAGTAAAGAAATATATATATATATATGTGTGTGTTTGTGTGTGTGTGTGCGTGTGTATATATATAGTTGAATTAGGCACTTAAGTCGTGGCACCAAGTCAGTCCAGTATGGTCCACACAGCTTGAATAAAAAGGTGAATACAAAGCAAATAATTAACAAGGATGTCCAAGTATCAGTGCATTACGGCCGTTTCAAGCAGCTCCATTTAATCGATCAATGAAAACATTATATCAATTTAAAATAAACTGGTCTCCTCGGATGCATACAACCATATAGATTTCCAACATACAGGACACACCATTATAATTTTCAAGCAAATTTTTCATCAGTACTAGAGACCAAAATAATTACCTTCTCTCTCTTTGCTATTTTTGTGGCATAATGAATTTAGGGAAAAAATATGTATGTATGTATGTATGTATGTATGTGTGTATGTATGTATGTATGTATGTATGTATGTGTGTGTGTGTGTGTGTGTGTGTGTGTGTGTGTGTGTGTGTGTGTGTGTGTGTGTGTGTGTGTGTGTGTTTATATCTTCAGTAGATCATAAATCTGAAAAAGAAGCACACTCTAAGTTACAGAGCAGTAGAGTATTTAGAGAAAGACAGATGTGGCCAGTTTGTGGGGTTACCCTGGGTTTCATGTCCATATAGCACTTAGCTTTATAGTGTTTCTTCAGACTTAAACCCATTGGCCTATGACCTCTCTAGCAAATGGTCTCTAGGCCAACAGGTTTTTGGTTTGAAAAAATGCTGTAAACTTAAGTGCTTTATGGACTTGAAACCCTGGGGTAACCCATAGGCCAGCCATATTTATCTTTATGTGTGTGTGTGTGTGGATGTGTATCTATGTATGTATACATGTGTATGTGAGTATGTTGTATTCATGT
>NC_043005.1:49250812-49255812 GCF_006345805.1 Octopus sinensis | reverse complement strand
TCGTCTGGAAGCGATTCAGCGACGTGCAACCAAGAGAATACCCTCCATCAGGCATTTGCCATATTCTGAACGCCTTACTTCCCTGGGCATGTATACATTGAAACTCCAACGTCTGGCAGCTGACTTGGCAGACACCCATAAAATTATTAACCATCTTACAAACAATAAATCTGAGCACCTTTTCAAACTCCATCTGTCTAACACCCATGGACATGTTTATGAAGTCAGCTCCCATGACTTTCAGAAACATTTTTTTCACGCTAAGAGTTGCTGAAGCATAGAACAAACTGTCGGCATCAGTTGTTAGCTGTCAGAGCACTGCATCCTTCAAAACTTCCATGCTTCCTGAGATTCGCCAACACTACACCTGATTTTCTCCCCTCCATACACATGCAAGCATGTATCTGACTCATACACTGTTCACTTTCCAGACATTTTTACATTACTGCATATGCTTTATATACACTTTCGACAAGGTGTGAGCACCTGAGCACTGTATACAATAATTTCATTATTATTATTATATTATATTATATTACATATCATATCATACCATATTATATAATATGTACCATCACAAATTTTTAATTCAGTATGATCACAAATTGGAACATGAAACTCTGAGTACCAGTCTGTAGAAATTTTGCAGCTTTAATAAAAGTGTGTGTGTGTGTTTACGCATGCATGTTCCAGAAAATAGCAATACTAGGGTCTGAAAATGTTGTTAGAGCCTTCTTAAGTTTCCCTAACTGTATGCATAATTTTCAAGATGTACCTCATGTTTTTTCTAAAAATAAAAATGCAAGGATACTTATGCATCTCTCACATAATGATTAATGATATAAAAATAAACAAATAAATAATTGTCCTAAAACACATACACACATACACACACACACACACACAAAACCCATATTTAATTTTATGAGATACCACATATGGATTAATGATATGATTTGTCCCAGAAAATGAATTCCATGAAAAGCAGCTGAGAAAATTAAAACAGATAACCTTTTTAGATAGTATTTTAGATCCTGAACATTTTGCTCTCTGGGCATTGACATACTAAAGCTTTGCTGTCTAGCAGCTGACCATCTTTCCAACAAAAACTTCTGCCATCTTTCCAATAAAAATTTTGCCTACCTTTTTTGAATCCAAAACCTCTACTGTCCATGGACATGCTTATAAAATCAAAATGCAGTGCAATATCCATGACTTTCAGAAACATTTTCCCATTTTCCCAATCCTAGAATTGTTGAGGCATGGAATAAGCTATACTCTCTCTCTCTTTTACTCTTTTACTTGTTTCAGCCATTTGACTGCAGCCATGCTGGAGCACCGCCTTTAGTTGAGCAAATTGCCCCCTGGACTTATTCTTTGTAATCCTAGTACTTATTCTAACGGTCCGTTTTGCTGAATGGCTAAGTTACGGGGATGCAAACACACCAGCATCGGTTGTCAACCGATGTTGGGGGGACAAACACACACACACACACACACACACACACATATACATATATACGACGGGCTTCTTTCAGCTTCCATCTACCAAATCCACTCACAAAAAGTGGAGGATCTCCCTTTCTTGGTAGAAATATTGAAAATGCAATCATTAATGTAGAAAACACTTGCCATAAGGTGCCACGCAGTAGGACTGAACCTGGAACCATGTGGTTGGTAAACAAGCTACTTACCACACAGCCACTCCTGCGCCTATCTACATTTCTGTTCACTTTCAGGTCACTGCATCCTTCATGAATTCCATGTGTCCCAAAATTCACTAACACTACACTTGACGTCTCTGTGCACCATTTCCTTTTTATGGCTCTTTTACTGTTCACTTCTCTGATTTTCTTGTATTTGTTTTATTTTTTGTTTTATTTGATGTTCTGTGCATGCATGTTTGGCTACCACTGTCATCTTACATTGCTCAACATTGCTGCTTTCTTTTATCCCTATTATCTTTTCTGGCGAGCCATAGTACACCTGAGCACTGTGAACAATAAGCTTCTTCTTCTTCTTCTTCTTCTTCTTCTTCTTCTTCTTCTTCTTCTTCTTCTTCTTCTTTCTTCTTCTTCTTCTCTTCTTCTTCTTCTTCTTCTTCTCCTTCTTCTTCTTCTTCTTCTCTTCTTTTTCTTTTCTTCTTCTTTTCTCTTCTTTTTCTTCTTCTTCTTCTTCTTCTCTTCCTCCTCCTCCTCCTTCATTTTTCAATTATTATTATTACTATTATTACTATTATCATTAGTGAGTGAGAGAGCAGTGCATGCCATCAAAGTGACACTGAGGCAAAATATACAAAGCCCAGTATACCCATCACGACTACCCGTCTGATAAGGGTACACCAGACACATGCATCACAACCATATGTACGCAACATAGTGATCTCATATCAAGATAAACAGCGCATGACCATGTAGGTGGGGCCCAGTTAGAATTTTCTTTGGGTCGAGTAGTCCATCCCCCACTACTTCTGCTTGTGATAGGAGATGCACATATCGTCAGCCACTAAGGAACATGCTCAACTAGTTATGGTCAAGCAACTGACAAGCAAATATGTGGTATTGAGCAGAATATTTGCTGTAGCCCATCTTTTACAAGACAAAACATGTACATGATAACTCTTCCAATCAAGTTAAGATTGAGAGCCAGTGCCTGGTGCTGCATCAGGGATTATTATTATTATTATTGAGTGAGAGAGCAGTTCATGCCATCAAAGTGACACTGGGGTAAAATATACGAAGCCCAATATACCCATCATGACTACCCGTCTGATAAGGGTACACCAGGCACATGCATCACAACCATATGTGCGCGACATGGTGATCTCATATCAAGATAAACAGCACATGACCTTGCAGGTGGGGCCCAGTTAGAAATTTCTTCAGGTGAGTAGCCCATCCCGCTCAAAAGGTCCTGAATAAGGGTTGTTTAAGGATGTTGAAAGAACCACCCATGTTTCCAGAGGTGAACTATTCAAACCCCAAAGAATCCCTCTCAACACATGGCTATGATGCTCCCCCACTACTTCTGCTCGTGATCAGAGATGCACATATCGTCAGCCACTAAGGGACATGCTCAACTGGTTATGGTCAAACAAGTGACAAGCAAATCTGTGGTATTGAGCAGAATATTTGCTGTAGTCCATCTTTTATACCAACACAAAACAATGTACATGATAACACTTCCAATCAGTTAAGATCAGAAGCCATGAGAGCCACTGCCTGGTACTGCATCAGGGCAATTATTATTATTATTATTATTATTATTATCATCATCATCATCATCATCATCATCATCATCATCATCATCATTATGATTATTATTATTGTTATTATTTTCATTATTAAGGCAGCAAGCTGGCAGAACTGTTAGGACACTGGGCAAAATGCTTAGTGGCATTTCATCTGTCCCTACATTCTGAGTTCAAATTCCACCAAACTCCACTTTGCCTTTCTTCATTTTGGGATCAATAAATTAAGTACCAGGGAAAAACTGGGGTCAATGTAATTGATTAGTCCCCTCCCCACCAAATTTCAGGTCTTGTACCTATTGTAGAAAGGATTATTATTATTATTATTATTATTATTATTATTATTATTATGTTAGAATATACAAAGGGTGGTGGATATTTGTAACAGTTAGTATTGGTTGCTTAGGTAGAATAATGGCTAAATTCTAAGACAATTAAGTCAGATATTTAAGACAAAAATATTGAGTGAAGGTGAAGTATTTATGTAGATGATTCCAGAATCTCTGTTATGTGGCTGAAAAACATATTGTTCACAGTATTCTAGTTAGAAAATCTCCTTATCTTAAAACTAAAAGACTCTTGGTAAGCCTGGTATCTTCTGGTCCCAGCTGGCTGCTAATAATTATGTTATAATCCTTTTTTCTCTATTGTTTTTCAGGATGTTCCAGAGTATGAAGATATTTTATAGCAGAAGTTGTAAGGAATATGTAATACAACTCTTGTGACAGAAAATCTGATGTGGTTGTTTCCTGAAGACTTAAGTAAAGTAAAATAAAACAAAAAATTCTTAAATTTATTTTTAAATTGTTTAATTTACTTATTTATTGATTATTTAAAAATAAATTATACTGCAAAAAAAAAAAAGAAGAAAAAATACAAATAATAAAAATGGGAGAAGTATCTGAAGATCCAGTTCTAAATATTCCAGAAACTATTGCAGAAGTTGATGATAAGGAAATATATCATGAAGAACTTGCAGAAGAGATAAAGAAAGAAGAAGGCAATTTAGTTCAAGAAAATGGAGAAGCAATTAAAAATATGGCATCAGAAAATGCTGAACAAAAAAATGAATCTCTTCAGAACATACCTTTGCCTTCCCAGAGTTTTACAGAGCCATTGTCTCCATCTGACTTGTTGCGTTCTAAACTAATTGAAAATGTTTCAATGAAAATGTTAGATTCTATTGAAATGTCAAAAAGTGGAGGATCTCCCTTTCTTGGTAGAAATATTGAAAATGCAATCATTAATGTAACTCCACTTAAGAAAATAGCAGAAAATACCAATGAATCAACCAAACAAAAAACAGGCAGAAGTAATACTTACATGGATACCACAGAATTTTCAAAGAATTCTTCAAAAATTAGCAATGCTAAAATACCAGAGACTTTGCAGAAAAGAAAGAATACTGTTACTGGAGCACCAGAATCAAGAAAAATGAGCACCCTCAGTTTGTCAAAAGTGTTTACTCCTCGTCTTCGCAAAGAAAGTATTTCTAGATTTGTTAGTACTCTATCTATTTCAGCTGGTCTTCCTGTTGAAACGTCTTTTCTCAGTGATACTGATTCAAGGAAAAGTAGCTTAAAAACACCGAGAAAATATTCTGAAGTTTCTGTAGATTTACAACCAAGAATTGACACAGAACCAAGTATTGTACCACTTAAACAGAAACCCAGGTACTCAAAAGTAAAGAAAACTATGATTTTAATTTCGTCGATTTTTATGCAAATATTTGTATCAGAAATATTTTCAT
>NC_043005.1:49183312-49245812 GCF_006345805.1 Octopus sinensis | reverse complement strand
AGTAAAATTTCTTCTCCATAAAAGATAAATACAAAATATTAAATGCATTTATATAAATATAAAACACAATCTTAAAAGCAATGAAAACAAATCTCAATAAAATATTAAGACTGGTATAAATAAATATGATTCAGGAATCCATTTGCAATATAAAGCAGGAATTGAACTTTGAAAATGTAACTAGGAGTATCTCTCTCTTGTTCCGGAAAATTGAGGGCTCTCTGTAATTTCAAGAAAGTTTTTTTGTGAAGTCCATCAACTGGTGTATTTAGCAGAGAGAGGAAGATTACATAAGCAGAAATAAATCAAGATCATTATGAGGTTGGAGGTAAGTGCATTAATATATAGCAATGTTCACAGGACAACTACTGTACTTTTGAAGACATTCAGAAATAAAAAGTTATTTTGAGCCTATTTTGGTTGCTTCACTTATGTAATATCACATATTTTCTCTCTTTCTACTTTCCCACATTATCTAGCAAAATTAAAACTTTTAAGCTGTGGAGAGTTTCTTTTTAGATTGGAATTGTATTCTTAACATCCATTTGATTTGATTTTAGACATTTCTTCCAGGTTTTTAATTTACGCTATTCCAGGGTTGATATTATTTTAAGAACAGTTCCTATTTTACATACATACAGCATTATGTATTTTCAGTGAAAACCATATATCCAATACTTATTCTGTAAAGAAGACCATATCCTCTGCAGGGATGCTGAATTAATTTTGTAATCAGAACCATACCTTTTGAATGCATCTTGAAATTACACTAAATTAAAGTTTTATTCAAAAGCAAATCAAATTAACCTTTTTGCATTCAGATTACTCTGTCAAATGTAATGCATATTTATTCACATTGCTCTGAGTTTATCATGTAGTATCTAGTAGCTTCAAGATTTTGATGATGTGATTGTAAGAGTTGAAAGCTAGAGGTGGCTGATTTGAACATATAAAAAGGTAAAATATATTGCTTGTTTAAATGGTAATGAGTTAAATATGAAAATATTTTTTTAAAAGGACGTTCCTATATTATCATATTGTGCCTTTTGTTATACTATCTTTTTTAAAATTTATTTTTATGTTTATTACAGGGTTTGGTCTATGTATTTTGAATGTAGTTTCATACTCTGCTATAGCTATGTATTTTGACTCTGGTCAGAATTATGCAATCGCTGCAGTATCAGCAGGTTTGGCTATTGGATCAACATTGCTACCCCTCTATCAAATCAATATAATTGATATTTATGGTTGGAATGGTAATTTTCTACTAATGGCTGGCATAATTTTGCAAGTAATTTATTTATGAGTTTGTTTTGTTTTTTTAATTTAATCAATTTTTACATAAAATATTATCCTTCAGATTAAATGTTATAAACCATCATATTGAGCTTCATATATTTTACCCAGTATCACTTTGATGGGATGCCCTGCTCTCTCACTCAATAATAATAATAATAATAATAATAGTAATAATAATAGTAATAACAATAATAATAATAATAATAATAATAATAATAATAATAATAATAATAATAATAATAATCCTTTCCACTAAAGGCACAAGGCCTGAAATTTTGGAGGAGAGGACTAGTCGATTACATTGACCCCCAGTATTTCACTGATACTTTATTTATCGACCCCAAAAGGAGGAAAACCAAAGTCAACCGCGGTGGAATTTAAACCCAGAATCTAGCAATGGGCAAAATGCCACCAAGCATTTCGTCCAGCATGCTAACCATTCTGCCAGTTCACCACCTTAATAATAATAACCACAACAATAACAATAGTAAAGTTCCAAAATAAGCACAAGATTGGAAATTTAGTAGGCTGGTTACAAACAATTTCATCAATTAACAGTGTTTTGCTGGAACTTTATTTGGCGAAGTTTCGTTTGTCGTAGCACACGTTTCCGTCGATTTCCGTAAAAAATGTAAACACTGAATCGGCCATACATACATACATACATACATACATACATACACACATACATACACACACACATACATACACACACACATACATAGATACATACACACACACACATACATGCAGACATACATATACACATACACCGAGTAAAAAATTTCAGTTATTTCTCTCTTTCACACATTACTCTGTCTCTTCGCACACACTAACAGAAGCACTTCACTTACACAACATACTGTCTATCTCCCACACCCCATCAAACACACACACACACATATACATCAATGCTTCACATGCACGGTAACTTCAAAAGAACTTCCCTCCTCATACAATCGCTTTCTCTTAGTCTCTTTCGCTCTCATTACTTCAAATATTCCCACAAAGCCATATGTAAAAAAATAAAAGTTTTTTACGGAAATCGACGGAAATGTGTGCTACGACAACCGAAACATCGCCCTTTATTTTATTAACTTCAGAAGGACAAAAAGCAAAATTAACCACAACAGGGTTTGAACCTTGAATGTAAAGAGCAGGGGTGGGGGACTGTAAGTCATTTTATCTGATGCTGTAATAATTCTGCTCGTCCACTACTGTATTAATGTTAACATATTGATGGTTGTTATTACTGTTCAACCCTGGTTGAATTAACCTAGATCAAGGATATTCCTGTTGGCCATCCTATTTTTTCAGCAGTATCTACAGCTAAATTAGTTGATGCGACCTCTTTTTTTGGAGATGTGATTTGAAAAAGATTTAACAGTTTATCTGGCAGATCAAGCATAAAAGTTTCTTCTTTGGCTCAAAATATTTTATGTTATTTAACTTAAGAGAAAGAAGAAAATATATAATTTACCAGGAATGGTCAGATTACATAAAATTTATCATTGTAGTAATTCTTTTTAAAGATTTAATATTAAACCAAATCAAAGTTTAAAGGAATTAACCTTTATTTTTGTTTCAATTTAATTTTTTTCTGAGTTTTTGTTTATCTTTTTTCATTCAGACAGCCTTTACAAATTTAAAAAATTTACATAAAATTATATTTTGAATCTTTATTATTTTTATGTTTTGTTAACTTGTAATAGGCAATTCAGAGTTATAACTATTATACATGAATCAGTTGATCTCTGCTGATTTTTGATGATGAATATTCAGTTGCTTGATCAACTGAGTTACCTTCTGATTGAATTAGCATGTAAGTGATTGAGTATTCTACATCATCATCATCATTTAATGACCGCTTTCCATGCTAGCATGGGTTGGACGATTTGACTGAGGACTGGTGAACCAGATGGCTGCACCCGACTCCGTAATTCTCAATTAGAGTACTATAACATAGGATGTGACAAGGATGGAAATAAAATTATTATCCATCCATTTTCTGTGCCCACTATTTCTGGGAGGATTGTGGAGATACAGTCTTCAGGCACCTTCTCCACAATGTTCAATAAGAAGCAAAAGCTATTGGACTTTCTGGCTGGATTCTCAAGCATGACCGACTGAAACTATGGATATTATCCAACTAACTCATTCTTTGTCTACCCCTAGGATTCTTGCCAGTTGGTTTGGCTGGAAGAATCTGTCTTGCAATTCTTTTCTGCAAAATTCTAATCACGTGACCCCTCAATGCGGGGAAGTAGCAGCTAGGCCTAGAAAGACTCCCTATTCTCTGAACTATGCACCGTTTCAAGTCATGCTCCTCTAGAGACCCTTTGAAGGAACCCCATTTTGACTGCTTGTATTTGTGATCATACTCCTTCAGCCATTACCCAACATTCATGACCATAGGTGAAGATAAGCAAAGAAACTGAATTAAAGATACCAAATTTAACTTTCTTTACTACCAAATCCTTTTCTGAGGATTGAATACTGGTGCTGGTGTGTTACTGTAACAGCACTTGCAATTCTAGCATGGTGCATGGCTCAGTGGTTAGAGCATCGAACTCACAGTCATGAGATTATGAGTTTAATTCCCAGACTGGGCTGTGTATTGTGTTCTTGAGAAGTATACTTTATTTTCACATTGCCCCGGTTCACTCAGCTGTATCAGCCTTTCCCTTTCCCTTGGATAACATTGGTGGCATGGAGAGGGGAGGCTGGTATGCATGGATGACTGCTGGTCTTCCATAAACAACTTTGCCTGGACTTGTGCCTCGGCGGGGACTTCTTAGTTGTAATCCACTGGTCATACATGACCGAAGAGGATCTTTACCCTTTTACCTGCAATTCTAGTATCCAATTCAACCTTCTGCTTCATATTGCTCCTGATTACAGCCCTGACATACTTGAACTTTTCAACTTGTTTCATATCATAGGAAATAAAAACATTGGGTATAAAGATACATTTTTTTTATAGTTCACATGCATTTATTGTAATATATTAATTTATTTAAACAGGCATGTGTCATGTCATTTCAATTCGAACAACAACCTGTTAAAAAAACAACAGAGAATCGAAGTCCAAAAACAGAAAAGGAAGTAAATTTTAAAGAAAAGCTTAAGGAACTATCCAAGTATAAAGTGCTGCCATCATTTTACCTTTCAACATTTTTGGCAGCAACTGCAAATCCAATATTTTCCATGATGGTGGTTGATTTTGGAATTGAAAAAGGTCTGAAATTATTCATTCTATTGTTAAATTTTTGAAATATTTAAGTAAAGAAAAATCAATACAATGTTTTATAAATTACAGAGCTTTTATATTGTATTCAAGTATTATGGATTAATCAAATACAAATCTGTTATACATGTTTTTGTTTGATTTATTCAAAACTTTATCTTCAAAGACATCATAGTACAAAATATTGAGAACCTGCAAAGATGAAGAAAAAGAAATTGCTGCTACAACTGACAACAATGATTTCACTACTAATGATGATGATGATGTTGTCACTGATGCTGATGATTATCATCATTATCATCATCAGTGTCACATAATTTTTTTATGTCTGCTTTTCCTTGGGTCTTCTGCAGAGTGTCTCACAATTTGCTGCAGTCCTTTGTCATCTACTTTCTGAAGTTCAACCACTTGAGATCAGCTTTCAGCACCCCTTCGTATGTCCCTCTCTTCTGGAGGATCCTTCTGCTTTGATAGCTTAGCACTTCTTCATGCACTACATGTCTCTGCACACTTCGTCAACTGATTCTTCTCATATCCAGTTTTTCTTTCAGCATATTTGTGCTCTACAGTTCATGCACTTTAACACAACACATCCACTAGAGCATGCTTACTTCATTTCTTTAGAGACTTGGTGCATCCTCTGTATTCAATGCTTATGTTTACTACAATGCAACATTGAACTTCTGATATAAACTTGATACAATCTGAGAGATTTGAATTCTGAATATAAAAATACAAATTAGATACTTCAAGATATTTTTGTCTGGTACTCTAACATTTCCTCGATTTCAACACACTTATTGAATCAATCATATTAGCCTGTTCATTACCAACCTAGCTGACACTGGTTCTAGCTCTATAGTACTTGTTTTCATAAGTTTTGAATTAAAATCTTCCATCAAACCTTAGTCACAATTTATGTTCCTAACACTAGCTTAATGATAACTAAGTTATTTTACTAAATTCTTTGTTATATTTAAAATAATTGAAAGAAACACAGAGCATCTCAAAGTAAATATAGTAATGAAATGGTTAACACCTATGAACTGTGGATTTGTGTTGTTATTGCTGTTTAGCACTTTGTTCCACAAAGAATTTAGCAAGCAGTTAGGTATCTTTCATTCCTTGGCTCTCAACCATTATATTTTATTTCTCAATTGAGCAAACCAATGATTGAAAATATTACAGCTGTAGCTGTCTCATATTTTTAAAAGACATGATGCACCCAGTTCCAAAGATTTCAATACATTCTTCTTTTCTAAGATGGTAGGGAGTAATTTGAGGGAAACTTGGTTGCTGTTTCTGGAAAGTCACATGACCATATAGAAGATTCCTCATTGGTTTGTGTGGACTAGCATTATATCAATTGATGAAACATAGTGTCATGTTCATGCATTAATGAGAAGCTATTCTCATGAATATTTTAAGAAAACATAAACAAACTCAGCAAGCCTTAAACTACGTGCATAATTGCTTGAACTGGTTATCTGGTGACATTATTACATTAATGACACCCAACTTATTCAAAGATATATTTGATAAATGGTGGGAGAAGAATAAATCTGAAATATACTGTGGAGGAGAAAACAAAAAAGAATAAAAAACAACAAATAATAATTCTTTCTACTATTGGTATAAAGCCTGAAATTTTGAGGTGAAGAGACTTGTTGATTACATTGACCATGAAAGGATGAAAGATAAAGTTGATTTCAGCAGAATTTTAGGTTGTTCTGTTGATCAGATCAACAAGAACACTTATCATGCCAGTATACACACATACACATATATATTTACATATATATATATATATATATATATATATATATAATATATATATATATATATATATATATATATATTATATATATATATATATATATATATAATATATATATATATATACATACATATATATATATATTTATATATATGTATATATATATATATTTATATATATGTATATATATATATGTATTTATATGTGTGTATATATACATATGTATATATGTGTATATGTATATATATATATATACATATGTGTATACATATATATATAATTGCATATACATATATATGTGTATATACATATATATGTATATATATATGTGTGTATATATATATATATGTATATATAAGTGTGTATATATATATCATCATCATCGTTTAACGTCCGTTTTCCATGCTAGCATGGGTCGGACGGTTCAACTGGGGTCTGGGAAGCCAGGAGGCTGCGCCAAGCCCAGTCTGATCTGGCAGTGTTTCTACAGCTGGATGCCCTTCCTAACGCCATATGTGTGTGTGTGTGAGTGTGTGTGTGTGTATGTATGTAAGTATGTATGTATATTTTTCCAGCAGGATTAAGACATAGATTCCATAACTCCATAAATTCTATGAGTCAATGGGTTATTATTGGATTCTCTGTACTTTTGGTTATTGTTGATAATATAGCTTGCTAATGCTTTCTCAATTGTTTTTTTTTCTTCTTTTTTATATAGGCTATGGCATGCATAGAAGTACTGTTTTCCTGATTGTGTACAGCTTTTCTACAACTGTGGGACGTCTACTTGCTGGATTAGCTAGCGCCTGTCGACTGTCAGGCATGTTTACATATTTGATCTCATGCATAATTGCTTCAGTACTGATCATTGCTTTAGCTTTTGCAAATAATGATAATGTCATTATTACATTTCTAACTTTTATCGGTCTCTTTATGGGATGCTTTACCACAGTAGCCCTTGTTTCACTACTGGAAATGGTTGGAAGAGTGAATTACCAATTTTGTTTTGGATTCTATACTACAATAACAGGTTTGGGATATTTAGCCTGTGGCCCATTAGCAGGTAGGTTTTCTAAACAAAATAATTACTTAATTTATTCATCTTTGTTGTTGTAGTATTGCTGATTTGATTGCTTGTGGCTATGCTGTTCCGATGATTCCCAAGAAGGATGAATAACATGGCTATCAATGACTAAATACTTTAAGATCTTTATAATGTGTAGGAACAAAAAATATATATATGTCTACTCCAAACTTTCAAATCTTCAACTTAACTTAATCTAGAAAGGATTGTCTCCTCTGTGATAGTTAACTACCAGGGACACACTACATGTTTGAATAGCTCTAGCTGTGTTCTCTTAAAATCATCATCATCATTGTTTAACATCCGTTTTCCATGCTGGCATGGATTGGACGGTTCGACAGGGTCTGGGAAGCCAGGAAGCTGTGCCAAGCCTCAATCTGATCTGGCAGTGTTTCTACAGCTGGATGCCCTTCTTAATGCCAACCACTCCAAAAGTGTAGTGGGTGCTTTTTACATGCCACCGGCACAGGGGCCAGAGGAGCTGGCATTGACCACGATTGGATGGTACTTTTTACATGCCGCCAGCACAGAAGCCAGTGAAAGTGACACTGGCATTGGCCATGTTCGGATAGTGCTTTTTACGTGCTACCGGCACAGGGTTCACAACTACAATTTCCATTTGATTTGATTTTGATATTGCTGTTGATGTTGATGTACTTGACTCAATAGGTCTCCTTAAGCATGGCATGTTGCCCTACTATCCAAGGTACTTTTGAGTGGGCTGGTTATGCGACACTGGTGTAGGTTATAGCTGTGGACTCACTTTATTTGCCAGGTCTTCTCAGTCATGCATACCTCCAGAGGTCTCGGTCTTTTGTCATTGCCTCTGTGAGGCCCAACATTTGAAGGTCATGCTTCAGTACCTCATCCCATGTCTTCCTGGGTCTCCCTCTACCCGGATTCCTTCCATTGTTTAGGAGTGGCACTTCTTCACACAACTCTCCTCGTCCATCTGCAGTACATGACCATACCAATGCAAACATCTCTCTTGCATGCCATATCCAATGCTTCTTATGCCTAACATTTCTCTCAGGGCACTTACACTGTCGTGTGTGCACACTGACATTACACATCCAGCAGATCATGCTAGCTTCGTTTCTTTTGACCTACCTCTGTCTGTCCATCCATCTGGGGCCTCTGTATCCTAGTCTACATTGGCTGTATATAGACATATTATACCTTTTTGCAATCATGATGATCATGGGCTTGAAAATCTACCTGTCATTTGGTTCTTTAAATTCAGTACTGGAATCAGGTCTGGATGAGGATTTGTTATATACTAACAGTTGAAAATTCAAACATTAAAAAAACTCCAAAAATTTATGAGCTTACAAGTTTTACATTTAAATTGAATTTAAAGTTATATCATATTGGTAGGATACCAATAAATGCTTTATTATAATTACTCTCTTTAGTTTTTGGATGCAGGCCCAATTAGCCCTCAGCAGGAGTTAGTTTAAAAGTTCGCACTGCATGTGGCTTTTATGCTAGTTATTTAATAAAAGAAGCATAGTTATTAAGTCTTCCTATTTTGAATTTCAGCTTTATTTTATTCATATTTTTGAAATATCATTTTATGATTTTCAAGACACATCTAACTACATTTCATGTCACACAAGACATAGAGGTCTATCATCAGCTTGTACTTTTTCTTGTTTTATGTTGTGCTAAATATAATCCAAATACTTGTCAATTTATTCATAATAGGTTTCATTGCTGATCTTACCAAGTCATACAGTAAATCTTACATGGTTGCTGGGCTGTTCATGTGTGTTTCTGCATGCATCCTCATCGTGACAATTCTAATCACTGGAGAGAAGCATTTGCTTCATAGACGAATACCATATGCAGTGAGTGACAATGAAGAATCAAAAACCAATGATAACATTCTTTAGATTAATGGTTTGCCAAACACAATCTTCAGATGTGGAATCTTTTTGTAGTATTTTCCGAAAATTTCAGAACTCATACATTTGTTTTATGGACAATCCTCTACATCCTTATAAGATATTAAACAAAATATTGTTTTAGAGAAAAAGTTTATTCATGTATTAAAAAAAAATAAAAACAAAAAAAAAACCATTGTTTTGAAATAGCGAACATCAATTTTAGATATATATATATATATAAAAGAAAAGTTTAACAGATTCCTTATTGTGAACAACCCCCAAAATTTTTTTCTCAGAACAACAGTTTTCTTGAAATGCATTTTGAGAGAAAAATTGCTTCAGAGAGCCAAGATGAATGTATTGTACTTACAACAAAAAAAACAACCTCTTAATGAATATTTTTTTTATTTAGTGCAGTGATAACAAATTTAAGCAAAAGGTTATGGCCATTTGAATTAGCATGTATGTCATTGATCCCACTTCTTAGGGATAAAAGGCAAAGTTTATATAAATGAGATTTGAACTCAAAATGTTGGAGAAGGAAAATTATACTCTAAAGGATGTAATTTAATGCTTTACCATTTCTGACACAGAGTCACTTTTCTTTTTTTTTAAACTCTTAATAAATAAATAAATAATTTGCTGTATTTCTAACAAAACAATATTTATTTTATTGACCTTGGAGAAAAAAAAAATGAAAGGTAAATTTGACCTCTGTGGAATATAAGCTCAGAATGTATAAGGGGCATAAATTAATACTTCAAGAATTTTTGATCTCTACTGATTCTACAGTTCTATATTTAAGAGATGAGGAATTATGTAAATTATTTACAATTGACGGATATTTGTCCTCATCTTGTTTATTGTTAATCTTTCAGCTGATATACCCTCCAGCCTTTATTAGGTGTCTTGGGAAAATTTCGAACCCAGGTTCTCATTTCTAAGGTATTTTTTGATGTTGTTGTTATTGTTATTATTATTATTATTATTATTATTATTATTATTCTAATTCAGGTCACTGTCTGGAATCTTGGGGTTAGTAGCATGAACTCTTAACCACAATGCCATATGCCCATGGGCAATTATGGAGTGAATTTTAGGGCTTATAAATCTATAGATTTATAAGCCCTAAAATTCACTCTATAATTGCCCACGGGTATATGGCATACCTGAATAATAATAATAAGAAGAAGAAGAACAACAACAACAATAATAACAACAACAATATCGAAAAATACCGTAGGAATGAGAACCCAGGTTCAAAATTTGCCCAAGACACCTGATGAAGGCTGGAGGGTATATCAGCCGAAACGTGTTAACAACAAACAAGATGAGGACAAATATCCATCAATTGCAAATAATGTAAATAATGCTCTACTGATTCAACCATTCATAGTTTTTTTTGATCCCTTAAATATCAAGTACAATAGTTGTCTGGATATGATCCAAGTGAAATATGAACTCAATATATATAGTGGCATAAATAAATAAATAAGTGCATAATTTTAACTGATGCTCTTCTTACTCTGCCACCAATTGATTTTGATCCCTTAATAAATAACAATATCAAGTAACTGTTTGAATTTAATACCCATTTTTATATATTTTATTTCTTATTTTAATGCTTAATGAATAATAAATTTTATTAAAATGTAACATGTAATCATCTTGTTGTTTGTGTTCTTATATATTTTTCACCTCTATCTGCCAATATTTGTTTTATTTGCTAGAAATAACAAATAATTCTCTGATCATGCTGTCATATGTTTAAAAGACAAAAAAAGGATATGTTGGATAATTTAGGCTTAGAAGCACATAAAAAGAAGACAATGGAATGGTGATCATTAAAATACCTTTGATCATGTATATGTTAGAGCAGAGTGAAAGAATAATTGCAAATAATAAGCAGCAAGGAGCTTATTATCTGGTTCTTTCTCCTGCTAAAAATAGCAATGAAATCTCTTTCAAATCCTTCTGTTTTAGGAATAGTGAGTCACAAAGCAAATAAATCTATAAATAATATGTAAATAATGGGTTGAAAAACCTTTTGAATAGGAAAATTTGAAGGTTGCTTGTAGGATTTGAACCCACATCTGTAAACACATCAGGGGTTCTACCATTGAACCCGAGTAATTTTCCTTGTATAGTTTGTGTTTGTGTTCTTGTCATTCTATCAGCAGGGACAAAGATAGATAGAGTGATGTTGTAGAGAAAAGAAAATGAACTAGTGAAAGTGAGAGTGGTGGGGTGAAAGAACTGCTTCGTTGGTGAGTTACCATAATTGTCCCTCTGTGGCTTTTGGTTTGGAGACGGAGTTTTGTTCAGCCAGTCAGCCAGACCCAGTTCTCACTAACTGATTTTGGTTTATGGAGTATTTATAACTATACAAAACTAGCTAGAAAAATTGCAGAGAACAATAGATATTCTTGGTGGGAGGGAGATCTGTTATCTCAATTCAGCTCTCCACCACATACAAGAGGTTAGAAGTGTCAAGTGGAAAAGATATAAATTAGTTTGGCAAAGCTATGTGTTCAATCTCACTGCTGTCACTATTATTTTTCTGTGAGAAAAATGCTGTTGCAACGTTAAGGGAAATTGGCAGATTCAGGTTCAAATCTACTCTATGCCTAAATGCTACAAGCTATTAATTTTTCGATTTTTACAGACAACATAATAAGAGACTCAATATATATTGTTTGTATATTTACTATTTAATATTTCTCATTGGTTCTATATCCATGGATACAACAGTTTTTGTATCCTGTATATCTTTTGCATGAAGTAATGAATGATAGATATTCAAATAATTAATTAATATTATCTACTTTATTAACTGTATCCTTCTATTTTTAAAATGGTAGGGTGTAATTTGAGTGAGATATAGCCGTTCTTTCTAGAAGAATGAGTAACCTCTTAGAGGCCATCCTCCGTGGCTTATAAGCCTATGCTGTTAGCTTCTGAATACACGAGTGTTAAAACAAAACTAGTTAAATGCGTTTTGTTTTATTTTTTACCTTCGCCTTAGCAAAGGCAGAGCTATTGTTTTCAGTTGTATTTGTTAGTTTGTCTCTGGACAAGATATATCAAGAACTGCTGGATGGATTTGGATGAAACTTTCAGGGAAGTTTGGCCTCATGACTGGCACAAACTGATTAGATTTTGGGATTGATCTGGTACTGGACAAGGATTCTGGTTTATTTCTTATATTTACTTTACATGAAGTCCTTCTCTGATTATCTCCTTTATATTATATATAAGGATTCTTGATTATTTTTTCCGTTTAATTATTACTTAATTTTTGAGAGAGGTCGGGTTCATTTTCAGTATTTTCGTTTGTGAGAGCAGTCAAATTTATTTCAAATATTCTTATTTTAAAAATCATCTATGCCTAGTCATTGAGAGGATGTTGGTGTTGCTTTGGCGGAGGTTTGCGCTCTCTGAGTACTCTTGTTTTTATTGATTTTGGACTGAAGGAAAGAGCTTCTGTCCCTGACCTTTGAAGGTTTAATACAGTAAATATAACACAACAAAAACAAATGAACAAACAATCTTGGTTTTGAACTTGTTGCAGGAATATTTAGTCACTACATCCAATGTCACAATTGGCTAGAATAAAGAAATTCTGACCAATCGGGACACCACCTAGAGCTGACCTTCTGCAGAGATTCTAGCTTTTGGAGCTGTCTCCCTGAGCTGATTTTTTGCTACAAAAGCACCACATCTCAGACACCTAAGACATAGTGCCCACAGATCTAAAAGCTGTCATATAGAGTAATGGGAGAGCACACACAGAGAAAACTGAATGAATGGCCTAGCTGAAGAGATGGCCTGTTGACTTGACTGCTGATCAACTTCTGAATTTTTTTTGTCTGCTTCCACAGTCACATGAAGGAAAACAATATCCCAACTCTCCACAGTTTGGTCATTTGTTGTAATGATATCTTCCTTGTAAATAAAGAAAATAAATACCACCTTAATGGAAAATCTCTCAACCAGGTTTCTGTCTTTATCATTACTCCATCTTTGTTACAAACTTTTGAAGCTTAACTGTGGTCGAAAAAAGGGCTGTGGTTGCCTAGCATTGCAAGATTTGGGTCTTTGCAGCTTTTGTCACCATTTGCAGTTATCTTTAAAAAAAATTTTAATGTATCATATAGATGTAGTTTTTGATGCTGAATCTGAATTTGTTATTCATTTATTTGAGTAAAATTTTGCAAAAATGTTACAGGTGTTCAAATTTTGATAATTTTCAGAATTTTCAGCCAATCAAAAAACAGCACGTTCACTGCCTCTTCCATTATTAGGAAGGGAGAGGGGCACCAGTATGCCAAAACATTGGTAGAAATAAGTCAAAACATTAAAATATACACGAAGTTAACATTAAAACATTCATGAGCAAATTAAATATCTAAAAGCTACGAACAAACAAATCAACAGGAGTTGCTAGAAATAACAGTCAAAACATTGTTTAAAACAGACATTTATTAGTTAAAAAATTAAAGAACAAAAGTTTGCAATACACATGCACACACAAACATTTACACACCTCCCTTTTACATACATACACATATACCCACACAGAGTTGAAATGCTCCCACTACCAGTTTGACATCACCCCTTACTTTCTCATTCATATGTTGTGATGGAGAAAAACACAAGAATATTATAGTAGATTATCTTTCTTGTATCTCCTTCTCCTTGTGCACATGTGCAGCATCTTTGGTTACAATGGAAACAGAGTTTTATGTCACAGTGATGAGTAAAATACTCGCTTCTGATTGGCTAAAATACCCAAATTTTGCAAATTTTAAAGGTTAATAACTTTTTAATTATGAATTTATAGGAAAAATGAATTTCATCTTCATAATTAGTATACAAAACTTAATCTATATACCAAATTTGAAAACAATTGGAACAAAATTATAAACAGTGATGAAAACCACAAAGATCCCAATTTTTTTACCTTATGGATCGTGTTTACAGCTAGATGGACTGAGTGATTTAAAAGAGTCCATAGTGGGGATTTGAAACCAGATCCCTGGGAATGTAGCCAAGCTTCACAAGCAAACCACCACAGTTTCATATTTGTAATTATAGTTGTTGTTATCTGTAAAAGGCCAATGTAGTTTGTCTTAATGTGCGATAATAACATTTTCTGTTAAATGCTTGTGGATGGTGTTCCGTTACTTCTACATGAAACCCAAGAAACATTTTCGTTCATCAACTCAACTAGTCAAGTCACCACCACAGACCAGCCCAACAACCTTTAGACTGCAACAAGTCTTTAACTATTGATACAATGCTGTACTTGCAACAGGCTACAGACTACTGATCTACCAATATAAAAATAAATTTTCCTTCTTGAGCCATGCCAGGCGCATAAGGGCCAGTTTCCTGGTTTCAGTGGCATAGAAATTCCCCACCTGGACGCGACACTGGTTCGTTGCAGGATTACTCATTTTTGCCAGCTGAGTGGACTGGAGCAACGTGAAAATGAAGTGTTTTGCTCAAGAACACAACGTATCGCCCAGTCCAGGAATCGAAACCACAACCTTACGATCATGAGTTGAACACCCTAACCACTAAGCCACGCGCCTCCACACTGATCTACCAATATATTTCACAGACATTCTTTCAACTTATTCATCTGTATTCTTTTAATGCATTCTCTCAAAAGTCAATAATCAACAAAAGGAGCTCTCTGTAGTGCTTTCACAGCAGCCAAATCTCCATAAAATATCACCCTACCATCTTAAAAAAGAGAAGATACATAAGATAATGTAGTCTTAGACACAGTATGTTGGAATAAAACCCTAACACTTTAACATTCTGATTGCTCTGTCAAATGTAATGTCTCTTTATTCACATTGTTTTGAATTAATCATGCAGTATCTCATAGCTTTGAGATTTTGAAGAAGTAATTGTTTATTTTTAGAATGACATTGCAAAGTAGGTGTAAGAGGTTGGATATGACCAGTTTGAACATAAAACAACAAGAATATTTTGGCTGCATCCAGCTGGTTTAAATACTAAAGGGTTAAATAGTAAGATGTGATCATGAAACATCTTTGGCCATAGGTCTCCTGACTCAGTACTGTCCTGGGGTTAAAAAAAAGCAACAACTGCTTAATAAAGACTGGGTTTCATCTTTAAGGCCAGAACACTTCTGCTGGGAACAGTTGTTCAGCCTATATAAAGCATAAATTCATTTTTCACTATATCCACAGCAGATAGTATAAATAAGTAAATGGATATC
Source organism: Octopus sinensis (assembly GCF_006345805.1). Classification (NCBI taxonomy): domain Eukaryota; kingdom Metazoa; phylum Mollusca; class Cephalopoda; order Octopoda; family Octopodidae; genus Octopus; species Octopus sinensis. Next base: position 49,230,260 of record NC_043005.1, on the reverse strand, counting down.
CATTAAATTCCACAATAAATAAATGAATTAAGACCAGCCATGAACAACAGGAAGGAACTACATGAAGGAGACTTGTTGCTATAGCAACACCAGTCTGCACATGTCACCTTCCTCCCCTGCCTTCCCCCATACACAAACATGTGACAACGACCAATTCCAGCTACTGCTTCTTTCAAATGTCTTGAAGAAGGGGTCTTCACCTCAAAATATAGAACAACAAGGTAAAACTACAACTTTTTCTTTTCCTTTTGTAGTTTACTTTGTATCTTCTCACATTGTTCTGGCCTGACACAACAACCTCTCTTTAAAGTCATTCCAGCTATTTGTTGAATGGAAATTCCTACTCACTGAATTATAAAGTCTGAATGACTGAGTTTTCCACAGATGTATGCACTGACATAGCTAGAGTGTGTGCTGCCCAGGGCAATTGTTGAGTTTCTTTACATCTAGAACAAAGCTGTAGCTTCATGCCAGTTTAAGGAAACCATTACCAACTTAGAACATAATAGTCTAGTGAATTTGGTATATATTTTTTAAATGACAAAATGGAAATCTCATGTTTGCATTCTGGTTTGAAATGCTCAGTAACATATAGGTGCAGGTGTGGTTGTGTGGTAAGAAGCTTGCATACCAACCATGTGGTTCCAGGTTCAGTCCCACTACATGGCACATTGGGCAAATGTCTTCTACTATAGTCTTTGGTCAACCAAAGCCTTGTGAGTGGATTTGGTAGTCGGAAACTGAAAGAAGACTGTCATATATATATATATATATACATATCATCATCATTTAAATTCTGTTGCGTTGCCTTACTAGCACTTGTGCTGGTGGCACGTGAAAAAAACATTCGAGCAAGGTCGTCGCCAGTACCACCAAATTGACCCTCGTGCTGGTGGCACGTAAGAGCACCTACTTCACTCTCGGAGTGGTTGGCATTAAGAAGGGCATCCAGCTGTAGAAACTCTGCCAGATCAGATTGGAGTCTGGTTTGCCAGACCTCCGTCAAATCATCCAACCCATGCTAGCATGGAAAGCGGACGTTAAATGATGATGATGATGATGGCATGGGTTGGACAGTTTCACAAGGGCTGGTAAGCTGAGGTGCTACACCAAACTCCAGTTTGATTTGACATGGTCTCTATGGCTGGATGCCCTTCCTAACGCCAACCACTCAGAGGGTGTAATAGGGGCTTTTATGTGCCAGTTGTGTGACACCAGTATATATGTATATATTTATGTGTGTGTGTCTGCCTCCCTGCTATCGCATGACAACCAATGCGGGTGTGTTTGCGTCTGCATAACTTCAGCTAAAGAGACTGATAGAATAAGTACTAGGCTTACAAAGAATACGTCCTGGGGTCAATTTCTTCGACTTAAACCCTTTAAGGCAGTGCTCCAGCATGGCTGCAGTCAAATGACTGAAACAATTTCAAAATCTGTTCAAATTCGGTTTTTTAGTTTACTTTTCCACGATGAATTCGAGTTTGCGATTCATTTCTTCCAGAAAAAAAAATGTTACAGAAGTTTAAAGTTTGATCATTTTTACCCTATCAGAAAACAGGATTTGGAAGCTAAGTATTTTGTTCGTGATAAGCTGTGTATCAGAAAAATGAAATTAAACATTAGAAGACGAGGTTTTAAACAAAATAAAAGTTATGCGTGTGAATTAATACATATACAAAGGGAGCGAGTGTCAAAGAATATGGTAGACGGACATAGTGGGAAATTTGTCTATCTAAAGTTGAGTTATTTCTTGTAGAAAATTATATTTTGTTTATTATTATCTACGAATAATATTGTCTTTCGGACGGAGATTTCGAAAATCAAATTCGATTTTCTCGAGGATGCACCATTTCAGTGCCTTTCTATGCTAAACGCACATACATAACCACATACACTTGCATTTATATAGTAGATGCTGAATATAGCTGGGTAGTTTAATTAAATTAAAATTTCGAACATAATCCACACCAAAAGAAAATTTCATTTAATGTGGTAAATAGCCAGTGATAAAATACTACAATAAGAGTAACGAAACAACAAATATACTGAAACAATACATTGTTTAGTAATTGCATTTGAAATAGGTGACGTACAAAAGTGTTAACATATTCTTAAAAACGAAACGACAATTTACGTATTATCTTATCGAGAAAAATATAAGATATATATTTCAGATGGTATTGCAAAACTAAAACTCCTAAAATAGAATAATGACTTTACATGAATAATCATATATTATTCTTATTAAAATATTTATTTCTCAACATATGATTTAAAGTTGGCAGAGCGGATACCCATTCCAGTTTCTATAAATAACATATACGTGCCGCCTTTCAGTTCAACGTGCAAATTGAAAATGTTTCCTCGACGCAAATTACAAACTTCTTCGGCCAGTGAAACTATTTTTTCTCCAAAACTTGGTGGTTACAGAACTCCGACTCGAGCACATAATATTTCATATTCCTCATTGAATTCGTTAGTCTTTTTTGTTTATTTCATTTGAAGACTAATAGTCATGCTTAATTCAAAACATTAGTTAGGTCCATTCATACTGTTTTCGCAACGTGGTTGAAAAATTCTGATTTATCTAAATATTCATTAGTCGTTAGATTTTAATTACCTACATTATAATTGTAGATATATCTAAAAAAAATTAAATTGTTTTGCTACTATTAAAAACACTTTTTAACATGCCTCTCTCGAAATATTTGAAAACCAGTTGTCGATAAATTTTTTATTCGTGTGTCGATATTTTCAAATAAAAGAAGTCTGATGATCGAAAAGGTTAATTTTGCAAGATAAATTGGCTGTATAGTCAATTGAATTGACTTCAGTATATTGGTACTACTAGCGAACAGTGGTCCCACTATATTATTGATACACTATGTTTTATTATGCATTGTATATTAGTGTCACATTGTGTGTTAGTGTTTTTATCGATAGACAAGAATAAACAAAAAATGTAGTCGACTGTGACAGCATTCGAATGCTGTTATCGAACACCTACCAGCAAAACTAGTAAACTGTAAAATTTACCAGTGTATATACAGATCTGGTCTTAGCTTCTTAACTCTCAAAAATTGTTTATTAAAATTGTCGAATGTTAGAGTTGTCAACCCTTTAGGCTGTAAATTTCTCCCAAGTTAGGATTCTTACTAGTTTATTATATTCACGTGGTATTTTCAAAAAGATATTAAACCATCGACCTTGTTGAAAAAAGGTTGAAGTAAACAAATTTAAAGAGTTTACAATTTAATCCAATTGCATAGTGTAGTTTATTGTCATACTATTCCATAATACAGTAGATTTGACTATTTCCAAAGAAGTAAACCCGCAGTTTTTTATTTTATTTTAATTTTCATCTCAGAAAATATATAAATTATAAGTCTATTAAGAATATTTAAACCATTGGCGGAAAAAAACCCTGTCAAAACGGAGAAAATCCAACTTATGTCAGTGTCGTGATCCGAAACACCGCCAAATCATTTTCCAAACTTGATAAAAAAAAAAAAAGTTATTGAAATAAATGGTTATATAGGTGTTTTAAGCATGGACATTTAAACTGTCAGTTTGTTTTAGTATATTTAGATAGTTATTAACTATATCATATCTTAACAATTAAGATCAAGAAATAGAGATAAAATCATGTTCTGTCATAAGATGATGTGTAAATTGTGGGAACTGATATAGAAATATATCTTGGTGGCTTTCAGAACATGAGTGATCATTGATAATGTATTTTCTTATCTAGACAGGGGTTATTATATTTTTCAGATATTCTTTTGTTGCCAGTGGATCTGTTGAAAAGCTTCACACGCTCCAGACTTATGGAAATCCTATGCCTGTTTTGGTTTCTGAAGCATTGAATATTGCTGAAAGTAAGTTATTCTTCCATTATCCAAGTTTGTTATAATATTTAGGATTTCTAGCACCCAGCACATTTGGTAAAATGGTTGGTGTTAGGAAGGGCAGCCAGCTGTAGAAACCATGCCAAATCAGAGACAAGTCTGGTACAGCTTCCTAGCTCTAGTCAAACTATTCAAACCATGTCAGTATGGACAACGGACATTAAATGATGATGGTGATGAAAAACCAGAGTTTGACAAAACTAGTGGTGGGTACAGGCATGTGTGTGTATATTTTTACTGCAGTTTAAACTAAATACTTGGCATTGGTGACCAAATCAGAGCAATGACAATAAATTTCATACCATGAACTCCCAGGGAGTATCATAAGGAAGTTCAATTTCTGAAGGGCCGCTTAAATGGGGCCCCACTGACACCCCCCCCACCTATTTTTACTGCATTTATCTCACTCCTACGCTTATTGATTAAACTATGATCAGTATCAGTGCTTAGCACATTTGCAGAAATAAGTCTGGGCATTCTAAATACCTTCATGTACATTCAAATCAAGATAAAGAGTTATAACAGGTACGTTTCCAGTGTGGTAGTATGGATATTTACATCTTGTGGTTTTTGAAACTTATCCCACCAAAGTTGTTTCTTTACATTTTGCATAAAATTGCATATTTTTTTCATGAAATTTTACTGAGATACATTTTCCATGGCATATGTTATGATGATGTTGATAACATTAAAATAACTTCTTTTGGAGGAATTTCAGATCATTTCCCCCTTCCCAATTACCTTTCCTTATAATTCATATTAAAATGCATATTTTTTTGAGAATGTCGATTACATAATACTCTCTTTTACTTGTTTCAATCATTTGACTGCGGCCATGCTGGAGCACCACCTTTAGTCGAGTAAATCAACCCCAGGACTTATTCTTTGTAAGCCTGGTACTTTTTCTATTGGTCTCTTTTGTCAAACTGCTAAGTGACGGGGACGTAAACACACCAGCATCGGTTGTCAAGTTATGTTGGGGGGACAAACACAGACACACAAACATACACACACCACATACATATATACGATGGGCTTCTTTCAGTTTCCGTCTACCAAATCCACTCACAGGACTTTGGTTGGCCTGAGGCTATAGTAGAAGACACTTGCCCATGGTGCCATGCAGTGGGACTGAACCCGGAACCATGTGGTTGGTAAGGAAGCTACTTACCACACAGCCATTCCTACACCTATAATAAATCTGAAAGAAAAGTGAAAAAGGCTAAAGTTACAGGAGTTTGTGGTAACAAAGTGTTGGATAAAGGGAAGAATGGTCTAAAACAACTGAATTGTTTTTCTAAATTTTGTTGGCATAATCTCAGTTTACTTCATTGAAAACCTATCTGTGTGTGTATGTATGTATATTTATATATATATATATATGAGAAAAAGAAAACAGAAATTGAGATATAGACATCACTTTATTAGAACATATTCAATTTCAAACAAAAACAAATTCATAGCACCTACAATTGTTTCCATGCCCAATTCATTCAATAAAAGAAATTATATCAAATTAAATTAAATTAAAGTTTCATATTGAATATAACTAATTGGACATTTTGTCAGGGAAACTTGGATGCTGACATCTTTTTTAAGAGGATTTTATATCCTTGATTTAATTAAATTATGTATATATTTATAAAGGAATGAATATATATATATATATATATTCATCATCATCATCATTTAACGTCCGTTTTCCGCGCTAGCACGGGTTGGACGGTTTCGACCGGGGTCTGGGGAGCTCGGGAGCCCAGGCTCCAGTCTAGTCTGGCAGTGTTTTACAGCTGGATGCCCTCCTAACGCCAACCACTCCGCGAGTGTAGTGGGTGTTTTTACGTGCCACCTGCACAGGTGCCAGAGGGGTCTGGCATCGGCCACGTTCGGATGGTGTTTTTATGGGGGGGGGGAGAAATATATGGGGAGCACCAGTGGGGGGGGGGTTCAGAGAAATGATGACGGTTCTAGGCAAGTAGAAGTAGAACGTAGGATATCAAGAGAGGGGTAATGCATGGTCAAATAGCGTATTGAAGAGGGGGGTTCGAAGAGTAGACACCTATAATGGTGTGGGAGAAGCGACATCCGGTATAGATGGAGCAAAAATATAGAGATATCCGGTATTGGTGGGGTGGGTATGGTGGTGGGTTGGGTATGGTGGTGGGGGTGGGCAAGGGCGGGTGCACCGGGAATATGACGGGCTGGCTTAAAAATGCTCTTAGCAAAGGAAGAGGGGGGATGGCAGAAACGTAAAAGGGGAGAGAGAGAAGGGAAATAGTGGAACCCCGCGAAAATGGGCCGCCATTGAAAAAACCCCTGTATGGAGAATAATATGCAATACAAGGCGAAGCTGAAAATAGTAATAATAATAATAATAATAATAATATAATAATAATAATAATAATAATGTTACTTGGTGACCGTGCTAATGCTGATAAACACTCAACCTGCTCATCTTATGCTATCTCTATATCACTCCGTTAATCTGTCCCCTGCTGTCTATATGATGTAAAACTTGACTGGAGGAATCAATCACTCAAGCAATGCTGTATATATAGGGTCAATCCCACTGCATGGGACATTGGGCAAGTGTCTCCTATTATAGCCTCAGGCCAACCAAATCCTTGTGAGTGAATTTGGTAGATGGAAATTGAAAAAAAATTGTGTGTGTCTGTGTCTGTCCCCCGTCACCACTTGACAACTGGTGTTGGTGTGTTTATGTCCCCGTAACTTAGCAGTTTGGCAAAAGAAATTGATGGAATAAGTACTGGGATCAGGTCAATTCCTTTGACTAAAATTCTTCAAGGTGGTGCCCCAGCATGGACACAGTCTAATGGCTGAAGCAATTAAAAAGAAGGAAAGATTTTATATATATATATTAAGGATGCTTTTATTCAGTTATTTTGTACATACTTTCAGCTTGCTTACAAATTTCTAATTAATGTTTATTATTTCTCCAGCCTAATTGGTAGTCCAAATATGAGAAATCTCTTAAAATAAAAAATAAAAAAGTTTTACTAAAATATTTATTATTTTTAATGTTGAACTCAAATGACGTATGTTTTTTGACACAATTCTTTTCTCTTTTTTTTTTTAATTGTAGAAATTACAGAATATACTGTCAAGATTGATCCTTCTGGCTGGGCATGGCTTGTTGGTGGTCGAAAATTATTTATATGGCGTTACAACCAGAGCAGTTATGAGAAGGTGTGTTATTTACTTTTCAAATCCCTTCTCCTTTCCCTCACACATAATTCTTTCCTCTGGCAAAACCCACACACACCTCATCTCTTCCACCCTACCATTGCAGGCCCTTCCGGTTCTTCTCACCATCACTTGGTATCTCTCAATATCTCTCCTCATGCTTTTATGGAACATCACTATACCCTCTGTACAATTTATACTTCCCACCACTGTTCCCTGTGGGTAAGCCCCTCTTCTCTCTCCCTCTCTTACTCTGTTTCTATCTTTCTCTCTCCCACCTCCTTTTCCTTCTTTGTTCTTCTGGGATAGCCAAGTATCTCCTCTGGTGTAAGACAACTATTCCTGTCCCTCCATTGTATTCTAATCTCTTGCCTGACACACAACCACTTCTCTTGGTTCTACTTTCTCACTCAGCTGAGAGGTCTTTGTCTTGCAATCTACTTGGTGACCCTGCAGGTGCTAGTGTCTTGTAAAAAGCACTTGTGCTGGTGTCTTGTAAAAAGCACCTGTGCTGGTGTCACATATAAAGCACTGGTGTATGCTATCACATAAAGCACACCTAGTACTCTCTGTAAAGCGGTTGCTATTAGGAAGAGCATCCAGCCTTAGAAACCATGCCAAAATGAACAACTAGAGCCTGGTGCATCTCTGGCAAACCATCCAACCCATGCCAGCATGGAAAATGGACGTTAAATGATGATAGTAGTATATATTCATGTCTCATTTCCTTGCCTCCAAGTTTATATTATATTGTAAGATAGTGAAATACTTTTTTTAATTAGTTTCTGTCATTTTAACAGGCTTTTTAGTTAATTTTATCAACATCAGTATTTATTCTACAGGAATGGAGGCGTGTGGCATAGTGTTTAGGGTGTTGGACTCATCATTGTAAGATTGTGGTTTCGATTCCTAGACTGGGTGATGCTTTGTGTTCTTGAGCAAGACGTTTCATTTCACATTGCTCCAGTCCACTCAGCTAGCAAAAATTCTGTGACAGACTGGCATCCCATTCGGGTGGGGAATATATATACCATGAAACTGGGAAACCAACCTTTCTGAGTTGACATGAATCGAGAAGGTAACTTTTAAGTGGCTGTGTGTTAAGAAGTTTTCTTCCCATCCACATGGTTCTGGGTTTAGTCCACTGCATGGCACTTCGGGCTAGAGTCTGCTACTACAGCCCCCGGCTGACCAAAACTTTGTGAGTGGATTTGGTTGAATTGTTAGTCCATTAAAATATATATTCTCTTTCACCTATGGTTCATCGGAGCTATGTAACAAAAGTTCAGGTCAGGTGCGGGGGCATGTACTGTTGCAGCATGTTGCTGCATTCATCATTTGTCTGTATATTCCCTGGTCCTCCTGGGTGACCCATTGAGCAGAGTCCCTGTCAGTCCCTCATCTCTGCAAGATACCACTTCATCTGCTATGACCATGTGACATGGTCCACCCAGCTGGATCCTCAGTGAAGAGAATACAGCAAGCAGAGTCTAACTGGGAAAATCGAGAAACATTACCAAACAGTCCAGGCTGGCATTCTTGAGCTGTACGAGTAACAAGATGCATCCTGTTTCCTTAGTAGAGTTGTAGGTATGAAATCCTGGCAGCTCCCTGAGGATCCCATATTGTCTAAATCTCACAACTATAGAACATAGATTGGGTACCTGGTGAATGTTGGCTCGATCAAGTTGTGAAAGTTCAGGAAGAGTACTCTCCTCTAAGTGGCCAGACAACATTTTTAACTTGTCACCTGCTGGAACAATACATAGATTCTTTTATTCTTTTACTTGTTCCAGTCATTTGACTGTAGCCATGCTGGAGCACTGCCTTTAGTCAAACAAATTGATCTTGGAACTTATTCTTTGTAAGCCTAGTACTTATTATATTGGTCTATTTTGCTGAACTTTATCACAGGAACACATATATAGGAATAGATAGATATAAATATACTTGAGAGTTGCATCATAGTTATCTACCAACTTTTATTCACTCTACCACAAACATCTATAGATGTATGTGTGTTAGATTACTTCCGTTTCCATAGCTGCTTTTACAAATTTTAAACTCATGGTCTTCCTATCTGAAAGGGCCCTCTATCTCTGTAACTTTTCAGTCACTGTGCCTCATATAACTACTGTGCTGTTTTCAAATAATTAAATCCATTTGTTCTTTTTCTCTTCTCTTTTACAGAGTTCAAGAATTGTGAAAGAACTGACCCTTCCACCGAGTGATTTAGCACATGATGCTAACAGGGTGTGTGTTATCTGTAATCCAAATGAGTCTCAACAAGCAGCATGTATTGCTGTGTCACCTGAGGGAGTTGTTCGATACTGGTCAAGTATTGCTCATGAAACTGCTTTCATTGAAATAAATGCAGAACTGAAAGGAGAAGAATGTGCCTGTGTTGTTAATTTGCAGGTATTTATCAATTTGATTGTAATAATTTTTACTTTTACTCTTTAGCATTCAGAATTCATTGTCAAATGCAATGCTTATTTATTCACATTGTTTTGAATTTATTATACATTGTCTTGTTATTTCAAAATGGACATTGTAGGGTAGGTGCGAGAGGCTGGATCTGGCTGGTTTGAATATATGTAACAGGTACCACATCTGGGGTGGATATGGCTGGTTTAAATGCTAAACAGCTAGATTTAATATTTTTTTTATACAGTTTAACATATGAAAATGGTAAGAGTTGTTTAATCCTAGGTCAGTGCTGATTGATTAAACCTGTGATCAGATGTGTCCAACACATAATCATCTTATCTTTTTTAAATGATAGAATAACTAAGACTACATTACTCAATTACTTGGACTAAATTTCACTCACAAGGTATTTTTCTTTCTTCTAAGAATGTAAAGTTTATTGTGAAAGCGATTTGTCTGCTATTTCTATCAGCTTGAGATGACTGTGTAGGTATTGACAATCAGTGATCCTTCTTTTCCCATGAAAAAAAGTACAGGTCCTTTGTAATTAAGAAAGAAGTTTTGCAACAGCTAAAAACCTTGTTTGTACATCAGGGCAGAGTTGTACTATGCATAAAAATGTAAAGTACAAACCCAGAAATTCACAACAGTAATATTCATGGAGAAAGTACTTTTTTTTCTCAGTTAGTAAAGCAAGGGTAAATACTGTGCTTTCAGCATTTCTATGGCCTCAAATATAATTTTTTAAAAAGTCACAATAGCTCGACCAAGTTAGTGTAGAAAGTGTTTGTTTTAATTTGCAGGTTAAAATTTATTTTTCTATATCTGTTTTATATTTCAGTTTGTGAACAGTAGTGCTGTTATAGGTTTCTAGTCAGTTAGTCACTGCTTTTTTTTTTTGTTTTTGTTCCTTACCGATGATTATATTGTCAATATACATCAATAAAAGACATATGTACACACAACAGGTACACCTCACCACATATATACACATTAGCGATGAGCTTCCACACAATTTCCACTTGGGGAAATTCTTCTCACAAGGTGTTTGTCAGCTCAAGGCAATGTGTGTGTGCTTCCTTTGCTTTGACATCACATGATAATTGTAAATGAGTGCACTATCATACAAAAAAAAAAGTAAAACAAGTCAATTAAAGAAAAATTTGTATGCTTATTTATTCACATTGGGAAGACTGTCAGTGGGAAGGCTGTCAAGGGCTACTGGAAGGATGCTTGAGGGCCACAGTTGAGAACCACTGCTATATTTATACATGTATATATAATGACTGTGTACATTACAGTGTGTATATATAGCTATTACTATAGATACCATATTTTCCGGCATACAAATTGTTGTAGTATATAGTGTAAACATTCGAACATCATCACCATATTTTCCAAATCCTGCTACATTTCTCATGGGATCTTGGGCCTGAAAAATTTGACTTGTATGCTGGAAAATGGAATATATTGTTATCAAATGTTTATTCTATTTTCTTTTATTTTTCAGCCTCATGGTTGTATTCTAGCTACTACGACTAGCTCATTTGTTCTTCTTTCTCCAACTCCGGAACAAGTGAGTTTATTATTTGTTACTATTACTAAATGTTTTCTCATATTCTCTTAATATATTTTTGAAACAATATATTTTTAACTTAATACTTTTAACATTTAATTTCATTTTTATCTATTGATTGTACTTAATTTTTCAAATTGCTCACTCAGTTTGTCTTTTATGATGATATGTATATGAGGGTGAGCTGGCAGAAATGTTAGCATGCTGGGCGAAATGCGTAGCCGTATTTCGTCTGTCGTTACGTTCCGAGTTCAAATTCCGCTGAGGTCGACTTTGCCTTTCATCCTTTTGGGGTCGATAAATTAAGTACCAGTTACGTACTGGAGTCGATGTAATCGACTTAATCCCTTTGTCTGTCCTTGTTTGTCCTCTCGGTGTTTAGCCCCTTGTGGGTAGTTAAGAAATAGATATATATATATGAGGGGTTGCTGAAAAGTTCTTGGTTTTGGGTAGAAGAAAATACAGGAGGATTATGATTTATTCAATGTATTCCCCTCTCACATTCACACACTTATTGCAGTGGTCCTTCAGTTTTTCTAAGCCTTGTAAAAGAATTCGGAAGGTTGGGCCTTCAACCAGGCTTTTCACAATACCCTTAAAGCCAGGAACTTTTCAGCACACCCTTGTAACTTCAAAGATGTAAAAGGTAATATTTTACTTTTAAAAAACATTGATTTTACAATTCCTGTTGTAACTGGCTTCATCAAAATTTTTATGATGTTTATTTATTGCAGAATTCAATTTCCTATCGCATTATCAGAGCTTCACAAGGTATGCTTGCTGGTATCACAAGCCGCATGACCTCTTTCATATTTGGCTCATCATCTGCTCAGGCTTCTGGAGCTGTAAGTTATTAACCCTTTCATTACCATATTTCTGTTGAAATGCACAACCTTTGTGTCAGTTAATTTTGAAAATGATAAAAATTTAGTAAAATTTTGATGGGAAGCTGTAATTTAGATTACTTCAAAATAGGAACTTTGTATCATAAAACCAAGGGTGGCCTCAAAAGGGTTAAATTGTTTGTAATTTTTTGTTATTAACCCCTTAGCATTCAGATTATTCTGTCAAATATAATGCTTATGTATTCACATTGTTTTGAATTACTCATGCATTATCTCATAGCTTTGAGATTTCAATTATGTGAGTTTTCCTTTTGTAGAATGACACTGTAGAGTAGGTGAGAGAGGTTGGATCTAGCTGGTTTGTATATAAAACAAGTAGAATATTTGTTCCATATATGACTGGTTTATATGCTAAAGGGTTGATAAGCTTATATTGGTGCCAACCAGGCCGTGTGGTAAGAAGTGTGCTTCTCAACCCTATGGTTCTGGGTTCAGTTCCATTGTGTGGAACCTTGGGCAAGTGTCTTCTACTTAAACCCCAGGCTAACTAAAGCCTGTATCACATATTAAAGTTACATTTATTTATGCATAATTTTCCTCAATGATGAAAATTATGAATTTTAATGAATCATCAATCATTCATTACAATTCATATCAAATCATTCGTTACAATTTATCACATCGCCAAAATTTGTAATGTGCAAAGAAATTTCATCACATCTATAGCTTTCTAACTGTGACTATTTTTGTCGTTGCTTTTTAAGAATCAGAAATGTCTTTCAAATTTGCATCCTTGACCAACCCTAACCCTAACTAAACTTCTAACCTTAAACCCTAAGCCTTAAATCATAACTCCAGACCAGCGCTTCTCAGCCATTTTTTTTTTATCTATGGACTCCTTTGATTCCTATTTTACTCATGTTTACCCTCCTAGCTATTCAATGTTTAAAAAATTGTATTTTTATAATTAGATATTATTTGGAATTTTATAAAAGAAATTTAAAAAATATTTTTGCGTATTGTAGAAATATATTTGATTTATTGGCTTACGGCCATATTACGTTGAAAGCACCGGTTCTCGTCTGATCACCGGAGTTAAGCAACATCGAGCCTAGTTAGTACTTAGATGGGTGACCGCTTGGGAAACCTAGGTGCTGTAAGCATTCCATTACTACTACACTCATGGAGTGGTTGGCATTAGGAAGGGCATCCAGCTGTAGAAACATTGCCAGATAAGACCGGAGCCTGGTGCAGCCTTCTGGCTTCCCAGATCCCCGGTGAAACCGTCCAACCCATGCTAGCATGGAGAACGGACGTTAAACGATGATGATGATGATGTACTTAAATTTTAACATCACTTGTGAACCACTACTCTAGACTCTAAATCTTAACCCTTATATTAAACCCATCTTTTAATGCTGAACCCAACTCTACTTTGAATCCATTCCTAAATCTTAATCCTCTTCTTAAAGCGTGAACCCATATCCTAAACCTTCACTCACCCTAACCCTAGACCCTACTCATTAATCTAAATCAGGCATGGGCAACCTTTTTTGAGAGGCAAACCACATGAGATGTGGCTTATCATCAGGTGGGTTACAACACTACTTAAAAAAAATAATAATTCAAGGTAATTTTTTATTAGGTGTGCCATTCAGAGTCCTGCAGGTCACAATTTACCCATGACTGCTCTAATCTAACCTTAAAGTCTAGCTGATAATATACTTAAGTTTTATTGAATATTACTGCATGTGCAAAAGCAAAATGAATCATTTTGAAAATTTTCTGTTTCAGATTGGGATTCCACTTCTATATCATTTGATGATTACATTTCTATTTTTATATATTTACTTTTCATTACAGGCTCTTCATGCATTAATAGCTGATGATGATTATGAATTGGGCAAAGATCGTTTCTTCTATGTTCTCTCAGGAAATGTCCTCCAAAAATGGTCTATGGCTGCCAATAATACAGAAACTGTAAACTATTAAAATTTCTTTTTTTCTTCTATGTTAAACTTTTTTTTAGCTCTTATTTTATTTTAAAGTCAGAGTGGCACTTTGGGCAAGTGTCTTCTACTATAGAATACAATGATAGCTCAAAAATAACTTACATATAATTAGCTTATTTATTACTATATTTAGCTGATTCTAAGATTCTGGAAGCCCTGGTTGGGAAACACTGACATAGGAATGTCTTTGTTTTCACCTGAGTAGCTTACAACACTGTATTATGTTAAACATTGATCTAAAACCCTAAGCTCCCTTTTATTAAAGCTGCCATGTAAACTTTTTAAATTTGGCATCTTTCATAAAACCAAGTCCTGTTAAACATGTCTCATATTCTGAATAGTCTCTGATTCTTCTTAACAAATACTGTTTAATTATGATTTAAATTCTGTCGGTAAAGAACACCAAAGACATAGATTAAATAATTCAATATAATCTTTGAATTATTTGGTAAAGCACTGGTTGGTAAAATATAAATATTTGCAATATTTTCAAGAAAAGAAAAGCAGATTTATTTTCAATGAATATGTTATTGTTTTCACTGTTGAAAATGTTTTTTTTTATCTAGATTTTTCTTAATTTTCATTCCAGTTACTCTTTCAGTCCAATGTTGAACGATTGTTTCGAATACAGCTGGCTAAAAAAATATGGGTAAGCATAAATATCTATAAAACTTGGAAGATTATTGTTGCTGTTTATATTTTTGTTTGCACAGATATCCTTATATCTTTTCTACAGCAAGCCACCTTCCTCAATACTACTCCTCCCAGTCAAGGAGATTTTGTCCTGTCTTGCAAGGTTACATGGTGACCCTGCTGATGCCATGTAAAAAGCACCCAATACACTCTGTAAAATGGTTGATGTTAAGAAGGGCATCCAGCCATAGAAACCATGCCAAAACAGTCAGTAGTGCTTGGCATAGTTCTCTGGCTTGCCAGGTCTTGCCAAACTGTCCAAACCATGCCAGCATGGAAGGCGGATGTTAAATGATGATGATGGTAATATATTCATTGTTAGAGTTGTGTTTTGACCATTGGAGCCTTTTAAAACATTTTGTATTGATCAATTTAATATTTTTCAAATGCTTCAATACACAGCTACCAAGTCGCTTTCTCTTCTCTAAAGTTTATAGCCTATATTTTTCATGCTTTTGCCACATTAAAAGCACCCAGCATGTACTGTAAAGTGGTTAGCATTATGATGGGCATCCAGCTGTACAAACGAAGTCAAATCAGACTGGAACTTGGCCCAACTCTCTGGCTTGCCAGTGTGGAAAGTGGATGTTAAAGGGTGATGATGATATGAATTTCTCTCTTCTCTTAATACATCTCTGCAGATAAGATGGCAAGTTGACAGAATTGTTAGCTTACTGGATGAAATGCTCAGTAACATTTTGTCTGTCTTTATGTTCTGAGTTCAAATTTCACTGAGGTCACCTTTGCCTTTCATTCTTTCTGGGTTGATAAAATAAATATCATTTGAGCACTGGGGTTGATGTAATCAACTACCCCCCCTCCCCCGAAATTAGTGGCCTTGTGCCAAAATTTGAAACCAACATATCTTGGCAGACTTTTAGATTAAGCTTCTTCCTTGAATTTAAAATTACCTTACGCTTTCTTTTTGCTTTCAGAACCAAGATGTCACCAGATTGCCTCAGTTAAATATCTGGCTTCTGGATTTGCAGCTCACTTCGTAAGTATTTGTTGCTAGTCTTTCTTTTTCTTGTCTTCTGATCGAATTACTTTCAAATTGGAAATGTCAGAGTCCAGAATAGGGGACAACATTTAAAATTCCATCCTTTGCAAAATTACTTTTGTTTATATACACTTAATACTCATATCACTTTTTTTTATATGCTTAGTCATAACTTGTTCTTCCTAGCACAAGTAAACTAGTTCAAATATAGATAATGTTTTATGAGAATTCACTATTTATAGTAAGAAGACTATAAACTGTAAACTTTATTTATTAAACTTTGTGTTAAATTATGTACTTAAATTTTATTAGATATTTGTAATCTTTTGCTGTTGTTTGCCTAAGTTCCAGATATTTTTTATTCAAAAAGCAAGAGAAATAATAATTTCCTTTGAACACTATATCAGATCAGTGACCGAAGAAAACACATTTATTTTACATTAGACTTGTTACAAAAGGGATAGGTAACTTGAGTTGGGTTTGTTAAATTTTGGCAACTTTGTAAAAACAGTTTATGTGACCAATATAGTTATTTGTGTCTTGTTTCATTTGTTTAATTAGCTTGAATTGATTTTTAAAAATTCTTATTAATTTCAGTTTTGGTGTGGTTATATTGGCTGCTGCTATGAATCCGGAAGTGAGAAATGTCGTCCATTATGCTGTTGGTAAATAAATCGTGATTTTTATCAGCATTTTTACATTAAGGTTTTCATTTTATAGTGGAATTCTTAGTATAAGTAGTGGAATTAACAGGGGAAATGGTAATCATTATAAACTATTTGTAGAAATTCTAAAGGAAGAAAAGCAACATTCATCATCATTGTTTAACGTCCGTTTTCCATGCTAGCATGGGTTGGACGGTTCAACTGGGGTCTGGGAAGCCAGAAGGCTGCGCCAGGCCCAGTCTGATCTGGCAGTGTTTCTACAGCTGGATGCCCTTCCTAACGCCAACCACTCCGTGAGTGTAGTGGGTGCTTTTTACGTGCCACCTGCACAGGTGCCAGACAAGGCTGGCAAACGGCCATGATTGGATGGTGCTTTTTACGTGCCACCGGCACAGAGGCCAGTCGGGGCGGTGCTGGCAATGGCCATGTTTGGATGGTTTACTTCAAATAATCCTATTGTACCAACGAAACTCTTCTAATACTGTATTCCCTTTTTTTTTTTTTTGTTTCTGTCTTACCAACCTTTACTGTCAAACAGTGTTTTGCTGTATATATGTTTGTTCTTTATATTAAGATACAAACAAGGTGGTGAGTTAACAGAATCGTTAGCATGCTGGACAATATGGTCAGTGGCATTTCTGGTTTTATATTGTGAGTTCACATTCCACCAAAGTTGATTTTGCCTTTCATCCTTTCGAGGTCGATAAAATGAGTACCAGTGGAGTATTGGAGTCTGTGTAATTGACTTCCCCCTCCCTGCCAAATTTCAGGCCTTGTACCTATAGCAGAAATTAAAAAAAAAAATTTTAAGATATGCCATGTAAAAAGCACCTGTGCTGGTACCACATAATATGCACCCAGTTCACTCTGTAAAAAGTGGTATTAGGAAGGGCTTTCAGCTGCAGAAATCTTGCCAAACAGACAGCTGGTGTCTGGTGCAGCACTGGTTTGCCAGCTCCTGTCAAACTGTCCAACTCATGCAAGCATGGAAAACAGAGTTTTATATACTTGATACAACAAGAAGAGTTTCCAGTCATAAAACTCTGCCTCAGAAAATCCATCCAATCTATGGGAACTACCCAAATTATTTTGTTCTGTTTCTTTCAGAAGTTGCAAAAAACATCCGTCTCTAATCACCATCTTTTCCTCCATACCTCTGTCTTCATACTAATATTTCAGTAACTTTTTTTTCTGTATTTTACCAGAATTTTTTTTGTTACTTGTGATCTTTTATCTTTACAGGTTCACTGTGTCTTCAGGAAACTAGCGAGCCTATGGAGTTAGAATCATTAACAGTTTTGGAGCATGTTGAAATGTGGCAAGTTAGTATACATATTTGATATTTTTTAAAAATTATTTCAATTATTACGTTGAGGAAATAGTTCATGCACCCTGTTAAAATAATGCTTTTTTTATATATATTTTTGTGGTAATATTGTGTATTACATTAGGAATCTAATGAAGACCACATCCTTGGCTATCATCTCTTGGTCTCAAATGTTGAAGGAGATCATGCATTGATTTACAGCAAGACTCAAGCTCATTGTATTTCATGTAAGTATGTGTTTTATTCTTTAGGATATTTAAAAGCATTTCCTTAATGATTTGTAGTAATTACCTTTAACTTCATTAGTATTTATAATCTTTTAAATGTTAGACAGGAGCGGCTGTGTGGTAAGAAGCTTGCTTCCCAACCATGTGGTTCTGGGTTCAGTCCCACTGTGGGGCCTCTTGGGCAAGTGTCGTCTACTACAGCCTTGGGCCAACCAAAGCCTTGTTAGTGGATTTGGTAGGTGGAAACTGAAAAAAGCTTGTCATATATATACATGTATGTGTTTGTCTCCCTCCCTATCGCTTGATAACCAATGTTGGTGTGTTTACATCCCCATAACTTGGTTTATTAAAATAAGTACTATGCTTGCAAAGAATAAGTCCAGTGATCGATTTCTTCAACTAAAAGGCAGTGCTCCAGCATGGCCCCAGTCAAATGACTGAAACAAGTATGACATTTCTATTAAATCTGTTTGCCATGTAAAAAGCACCTGTGCTGGTGCCACTTAAAAAGCACCCAGTACACTCTGTGAAGTGATTGACAGGAAGGGCATCCAGCTGTAGAAATCATGCCAGAGCAGACAATTGGAGCTTGGTGCAGCTCTCCAGCTTGCTAGCACCTGTCAAACCGTCCATCTCATGCCAGCATGGAAAATGGACATTGAATGATGATGCTAGATTGGCAGAGCTGTCAAAGCATTGGTAGCAATGCCATGTAGCATTTATTCTGGTGGGTTTTTTTACATTCGGGCTTCAAATCTCATCAAAGTCAACAATGCCCTTCATCTTTTAGCAGCCAATAAAAGGAAGTACCATCCAAATACTGGCACTGATGGCATCGACTAATACTCTTTTCTCAAGATTTCAGTGCTTATGCTTATGTTAAAAACAGTTATTTCGAGGCCTTGTGCCTAAATCAGAACCACTTATTTCTTTCTTTCCTTTCTTTTCAGTGGATCAAAATTTCCCTTCAGAAACTGTAGACTTCAACCGTCCTGGAGATCAGATTCTTGGAGTTGGTAAGTACATAAATATTTAGCGTAAACATATACAGTAATAAGTTCTCAAGCCAAATGAATGATTACATAAAAGATTAAATAGCCAGGTTTCTATGTAAACTCTTGTTCACTTAGTATGAAATTTGAATTTTGCACCCATTTGTGTTATATCCTTACCATATTTCCTGGTATACAAGTTGAATTTTCCAAACCAGAATCTTCAGCCAAAAATGATAGGCTGACATATACACCAAGATGACATTGGAAGACCAAAAATTCCTTGTGAAATGCTGCAGAATTTGGAAAGGCAGTGATGTTGATTGAATGTTTATACTACATTGACTTATATGCCAGAAAATATGGTAGGCAAAGCAATATTGTATAAGCCTAACTTAGTATATGGTAGTGAAAGTAAATTTAGATTGAAATTAAACTATTGAAAATATCAGCTTTTTAGATTTCTGCTGTTTCACTCTTTTGACTGCTCCATAAACATTTGAGAACATTATAGTTAAATGATTATGATTATTTCCCAACCATTAGGTTTTGGGTTCAATCCATCTGTGTGACACTTTGGACAAGTATTTTCTGCTGTAGCCCAGAGCCAGCCAAAACTTTGTTGATTGGATTTGGTGGATGTAAACTGAAAGAATCCATCGTATGTATGTATGTGTGTGTGTATATATATATATATATATATATATACATGATCTGCTGGATGTGTAATGTCAGTGTGCCTGCACGACAGTGTATGCACCCTGAGAGAAATGTTGGACATAAGAAGCATCGGATGTGGAATGCAGGAAAGACGTTTGCGCTGGTATGGTCATGTACTACAGATGGATGAGGAGAGATGTGTGAAGAAGTGCCACTCCCAAACTTTACTAGTTTTACTAAGTACACTGAATGCTAAAGTGGGCATTACAACAATCCAACATTGCAAGGATTATAGCAGATGTGTATGTAGCATGAGACTGAATTCAATCTAGGTATCTGTACTTTTAAATGAAGAATAATATTATTGTTCTCTGCTAGGTGACTAACACTTATGCAATGCAAATAATTGAAATATAGCATAGCTGTAAATAGTATATATTAATTTTCATCTCTAAAGATGAGATCATCATATATCCACCATTTCCATGATTGTATGGGTGAGACAAATTTTTGCAGCTGGATGCCCTACCTGCTGCCAACCCTCATCTGTTTTCAGGCAAGGTAATATTTCTCCATGGCCGGACATGTTTATGTTTTTCCTGGGAAACTGAAAACAGATAGACAACATTGCTCATATGATGGTGATGGTGATGCTCATTTACAACCATCACATGATGTCCAAGGCAAGGATACCCCACCCATGTCCTGTTATTATTATTATTATTTTAATATTTTTTGTTGTATTTTGTATTTATATTCGTGTAACATAGTCTGTTTTTCCATCCTTGTTTTCATATACATTTAATGCTTTCTTCCAAGGAATCTAATGCTCTTAGCTTAGTTTTTCCTTGGGGCTGGCCAGATTGAAGCAATCTCAAGATTAATCAGCCAAAATTGCGAGGATAATCCTGTTCTTGACTGAGGATAAAAAACTTTGAATGACCCATCCTTGTTTTTTTGTATCGTCTATCTGGATGTTTTGTTGTCCCTTTTTGTATCACCTAGTTGTCTGGATGTTTTGCGTTCTTGTCCCATTTTGTATTATATATATATATATATATGTATGTATATAAGCTGCACAGCCACACTTGCACCTGTAGTGTTTTGGCCCCTTCTACTGTGACACCAGAGCTGCCTTAGGGCCACCCACCAATGTAGATAAAACTTTCACTCAACAGCATGAGCTTTGTTGAATCAGATGTTGTGACTCTGGTCCGGATGTTTCTGTCATCCACATCTGCACAGTCATACCTAATAGATTAATAGTCTGAAAATTTATAATTGTATTATGAATTGAGACAGTTCATTAGCAATTGTCAGATATAACATAAATTTCTTATAATAAAATATATTTTTATTGTTTTTCAGGCAGATATGATTGCAATCCTCTTCTCTTCTCTGCTCATCGTGGAATACTACTTGTCTCAAAGCTATCAAACCAGCAAAACTTTGGGTTGGTTCACTTCAGTTTTTCTTTCCTTGTTTGTCAGTTTAGTGTGCAATGAATATTTCCACCTAATATATAGGAGTTGGACCATTAGCTAACACTAACTTCATGTAGTGCATCAAGGATAAATGTGTAATTTTGGTTGTGCCTATCACTACTGAAAGTTATTGTAAGATCGGTAAATGTTTCTTAAGTCTTTGAAAGACCATTGTTATTTCTGTTGTTTAGTAAGAACAAAAATGTTTCATTGTATCATTTAAACTACTTTTTGCATTGTTCTTTTACCAGTTGCAGTCATTAGCTTGTGACCAATATTTTAAAATAGATATTGTGTATGAAATATTTTGTAATATTTTATTTTTTTCATTTTATATTTTATAGTGTTGATTCAGAGCCCGTTTTTGAAATAGAAGTAAGTCACATTCTATGTTTTGAGATATTATTTATTTATTTATGTGCTCTTTTCAAGCCTAGCTGGGCTCGTGGGCCCAGTTTCTTGGTTTCTGTGGTGTATGTGCCCCCCCCCCCCAACAGGAAGAGAGTGAGAGAAAGTTGGGGCAAAGGAGTACAACAGGGGTCGCCCCCCCCCTGCCGTAGCCTCGGGGAGCTTTTGGTGTTTCCGCTCAATAAACACACACAACACCCGGTCTGGGAATCAAAACTACGATCCTCCGACCATGAGTCCGCTGCCCTAACCACTGGGTCATTGCGCCTCCACTATGAGATATTACAGTTATATTTATAAAAGATGATCCAGTCTGTTACTATGAGTATAAAATGTATTTAAATTATAGTTTTTATCATACACAAAATAAATGAAATTGTTTTATGATAGGATTATACTCTATTGAAAGTATTATGTATTTCAGTTATTTTTCTTCTCCACTATCTCCAAGAAAGTATTAACATATTTAACCCTTTTGCATTTAGACCAGCTACAACCGGCCCAAATATTCTACATGGTTTATCTTCAAACCAGCTAGATCTGGCCTCTCACACCTACCCTACAATGTCATTTTAAAAATAAACAATCATATCATTAAAATCTTGAAACTGAGATAATGGATGATCATGTAAAAAGCACCAACTGATCATGGCCATTGACAGCCTCCTCTGGCCTCTGTGACAGTGGCACGTAAAAGGCACCCACTACACTCATGGAGTGGTTGGTGTTAGGAAGGGCATCCAACTGTAGAAACATTGCCAGATCAGACTGGAGCCTGGTGCAGCCTCCTGGCTTCCCAGACCCCGGTCGAACCGTCCACCCCATGCTAGCATAGAAAACTGATGTTAAACGATGATGATCAATATTAATAAGTAATTACATTTGAAAGAGTAATGTGAATGCTAAAAGGTTAAGTGACTTTTCTTCTCCATTTCTCAAAGAAATTTTATGAAATATTATCAGTCAAATACAAATTTTTAATTTGAATGTATTCTTTTCATTTTACAGGAGTCTACAACTGGTGATAATTCATTGCAGAGTATCTTCACAGCTGCATTTGTTGCATATTGCCATAAAAAAATAGTAAGCCTTCATATCTTAACAATTATTTATTACTCTACAGTTCATTTGCTTTTATTTTAAAATTCAGTTTTGTTTCAGGATGATGTAAATAGTTCTTTAAATCCTATAATTCAGATTGATAAAGCTCTACCTAAAATTCTTGTGATTACATGTATTTGGGATTTCAAAATGATTGTATATTTGCATTTTTTGTCAGAAAAAAACTGAAGAACTTTTAACAAGAGCTTTTCCTTCATACATGAATCAAGAATTTGAAATGGAGACCAATGAAACTAAAGTGTTGCCAGTTAAAACTTCCGAACTGGATACTATTATTGCTCAAACCAGCTTGTCCATTGTTGATGACTATCCGTCTTCTGACCCACGATGGGCTGAATCTTCTAAAGGATCAGGTTTGTTGTTTCTCTGTATCAGCTGTTCTCAATGTAGGGGTCTTTTGATCTCTGGGAATCTACAAAGATAATATAGCAGGGTCCATGATTTGAGTTCAAAATTTGTTGGGTAGATAGGCCTTTCAAAAGCCTGCAGTCTTTGGAAAATTCATAGCATTGAAATGGTTAGAAACTACTGTTCTATACAATTGTGGTTGTTTAACTCCATGGTGATATATATATATATATATATATATATATATATACATACATATATATATATCACCAAGGAGTTAAACAACCACAGTTGTATAGAACAGCAGTTTCTAACCATTTCAATGCTATGAATTTTCCAATGTATTTGTGTATCTGTATTTGTTCCCCCCACCATTGTCTGACATCTGATGTTGGTGTATTTACGTCCCCGTAACTTAGCGGTTTGGCAAAAGAGACACTAGGCTTATAATTTTTAAGTCCTGGGGTTGATTTGTTTGACTGAAAGCAGTGCTCCAGCATGACCGCAGTCAAATGACTGAAACAAGTGAAAGAAGATAATTAGGTCATACTGAAATGCCTTTAATCATACTTTTGTTCGGCCAGTGTGATGACCTGGGATTATCCAACAACAACATACCTTTCCAATAGACATCTCTTATATATGTAATTGAATATTAGCTGATAATTACTTCCAGAAGAGTCATTGCTGTGATCATTTAATGTCATTTTTCCATACTGGCAAGGGTTGGCCAGTTTGACAGGAGCTGGCAAGCCAGAGGGCTATACCGGGTTCTAGTCCATTTGTTTTGGTATGGTTTTTATGGCTGGATGTCCTTTCTAAAACCAACCACTTTACAGAGTGTACTGGGTACTTTTTATGTTGTGTCAGCATGGGTGCTGTTTACATGGCTCCAGCACAGGTGCTTTTTTTATGTGGTGCCAGCACCTGCAGGGTTACTGATAAATTAGTATTTTGATATCAATTTTAAGTCATAATTATCCTGTGTATTAATTCCTAATTTATTTTCTTTTATATTTATATTTTCAGTTCAAGATTTTGGCTATAAAAGCTCCAACCTGATATTGAAGCAATTAGAGAAAAAATTAAACTTGCATGAACTGTTCAATAAATTTTTGAGACACTTTAACCTGACAGACAAGGTAAGTTGGTGTTATATGGGCCCAAAATATGAGATGACCATATAGTTTTAGAAATTGTTTCTAATTAAGGTACAAGGTCAGCAGCTTTTAGAGTAAGAGGTTAGATGATAACATCAACACCAATATTTAACTAGCAGGTTGAATGACTACATAGTCTCTTTAGGACATATTATTTCCTGTAGATTAGTTAGTTTTTTTTGTTTCCTTTTTTCATTTTTTTTTTTTATAAAATGCTTTATTATTTTGCTTGAGTTTGACTTTGCAATGTCATTTACTAATTTCCAGTTAAATTCTATTCCTGTACGAGATGTGATGATGGACACTACCATGTTTCTTTGTGAGAATGGAGAAAAACTTGCTGCAATGATAGCTTTACGAAGCAGTGAACAAGATTATAAATTCTTAGACGAAATGTGAGTTAACATTATTAGCTACTTTCTTGAGAAAGATGAATTGCAAAATGTTGAAAGATTGATTAATCAAACCTAAAATAAAGATTTATTTCAGTTATTTCAATATGCTTTTACCAACCAAGCTGGAGTAACTTGTGTATACACAACACACACACATACACATAGGTGCAGGAGTGGCTGTGTGGTAAGAAGCTTGCTTTCTAACCACATAGTTCCAGGTTCAGTCCCACTGCATGGCACCTTGGGCAACTATCTTCTACTATAGCCTCAGGCTAACCAGAACCTTGTGACTGGATTTTGTAGACAGAAACTGAAAGAAGCCCATCATATGTATGTGTGTGTGTATATATATATATATATATATATATATATATATACACACACACACACACACATATGCATATATATGTATTTGTCTCTATTTGTCCCCCCACCATTGCTTGAAAACCGATGTTGGTGTGTTTATGTCTCTGTGACTTAGAGGTTTGGCAATAGAAACTGATAGTCTTACAAAGAATAAGTCATGGAGTCAATTTGCTTGACTAAAGTATATGCACATGCATGTGTGTGCAGATGTGCATTTGCACATGTGTGAGTATGCACATGCAAAACAAGCATTGGGGGTTGGTAAACGTTGGGGATTGGGAAATGGCTGTTCTGCTCATGAGGTTCGTTGGTAGTGGTGACCTTGGTGCAAGCAGTGCAGGGTAGCAGCTGGTACTAAGGTGGTATATCTGGGTTGTCAGCAGTCAGAGGTGTGAAATTTGCCAGAAGAGCATACCTCTGCTGACAGCAATACGATAAATCGTATTTTTTATTGATAGATACTACGGGTTGTTGGAGGAAGTGGAGTTTTCGTGGAAGCAGAGTGGTAGTTGGGGCACTGGGTGAATATAGTGGCGCTCTCTTGACAATAGTCCACTTGATGCTGGGTATTTTATTTTAGAGATCGTGGAGTCTCCAGAGGAAATGTAACAGGGAAGTAGAGTTCTCTCTTTCCCTGGATCTGAACGAGTGCAAATGCTGGGACTATTTTCCCATGAAGTCATTAGCTGTCATACCCGTATAATGCCTAGTAATGCCATCGGATGGTGCAAGGGTGGCTCTGTATACTATGGCCCTTGATAGGTAAGATCCTTCCAGAGGGCACATAGTAGGGTTACAGCAGTTGCATGTTAAGGTTGGGTGGTGTGGGTGCATATTTACGTCTGTTGATGCATACAATGTTAGATGTGATTTTTTTCTAAGCAGGAGTAGCTCATCTTGACATGGGGGTAGAAGAGTTTGTAATAGTTATGGCCTCTGGGGAAGTGTTTCTTGTTTAGCAACAGGAAGCCCCGAGCTACATTGCTGGAAACTTTTTGGTTGAAGTGGGGTTATACCATATAATTTTTCTTCTAATCCTTTTGGGATGAAAATATGGTGTTTGGGGGTTGTCCACATATGTGAGCTTCTCAGTAAACCTGCTCCTAGCCAAAGCATGAAAGGCATCCGACCTCAACAAATTCCACATGCAGGCATGGAAAAGTTGATGTTAAACAACAACGATGATGATGCATTTCTGACTTTATTTTTTTACTCTTTTCTTAATGATCTCTCTCTCTCACTCTCACATTCACACACTCTCTCTCACTATATATATATATACACACACACACACACACATATATATAAAAGGGCAGGTATGACTGTGCGGTTGAGAAGTTTGCTTTCCAGCTATGTGATCATGGGTTCAGTCTCACTGCATGGTACCTTGGGCAAATGTCTTGTAATGTTCTGGGGCAACCAAAGTGTTGTAGGTGGATTTGGGAGACGCCCATCACACACACACTCACACGACATAGGTTTGGATGTGTAATTTAAAAGCTTAGTTCCCAACTATGCAACTACATGGTCTTGGATTCAGTTCCACTGTGTAGCATTTTTGTCAAGTGTCTTCTACTATAGCTTCAGGTCAACCAAATCCTTGAGTGGATTTGGTAGATAGAAACTGGAATAAGCCCATTATATATATATATATATATATATAATGGGCTTATTCCAGTTATATATGTGGAGGCGCAATGGCCTAGTGGTTAGGGCAGCGGACTCGCGGTTGTAGGATCGCAGTTTCGATTCCCAGACCGGGCGTTGTGAGTGTTTATTTGGGCGAAAACACCTAAAATCTCCACGAGGCTCCGGCAGGGGGTCGTGATCCCTGCTGTACTCTTTCACCACTCTTTCTCCCACTCATTCTTCTGTTGGCCTGCTCGCTTAGCCAGCGGGGTGGCGTCATTCGAAGGCTAAAACAATGCGGACGCATTGTGACCAGCGATGTTTAACAACATCTGATGGTCTGGTCGGTCACGTGATCACGTGATATATATATATATATATATATATATATATATATATATATATATATATTATAGATATAGATATATATGTATGTACACTTGTCTTGACATCATGAGGTGGTTGTAAAGAAGTATCACTGTCATACAAGCAGTGTTGTTTGTTTCCAATCTTCCATGTAAGTATGTCCATGGGGAGATATTATCTTGCTTTGAAACAGGAGAGGGTTTGGAACATGAAAGGCATCCAGCCTCAACAAATTCCATCTGACACATGCAAACATGGAAAAGGGGATGTTAAATGACGATGATGATGATGCATTTCTGAATTTTTTTTTTTTTCTCTTTCCTTAAAGATCTTTACTTGCTACATTAATCAAACGAGTGATTGACCGAAAAGGCGAAACACATCATTCAATTAACCTCACCCATTTTGATTTATTCTATCGCGAGGTAAAATACAAAATACCATTTTACTTTTATTTTAAAAATTGTGAAGAATTATTTTGTCAGAGATGTTTATGAATGTGATGTGACCATATCTTGGACAGACTGATTCTTTTTGAAAGAAAAAGGGTGACTGAAATAACTGTAATTTAGTTTGCTATGGCTCAGATGTTTTTGAAGTTGAAAATTATGAAGAGGTTCAGAAAAAAGTTGAAGTTGATTTTGAGACAGTGTGAAAAAAGGAAGGCGTGGAAACAATTTTTGTTACCTTGTGGCACCTCAGGCAAGTGTCTTCTACTATAGCCCTGGGCTGACCAAATCCCTGTTAGTGGACTTGTTAGCTAGAAACCAAACCCATTTTGTGTGTGTATATATATATATATATATATTCAAATATGAATTAGAAACAGTGCTAGTGTTATAAATATTATTGACCACACACACTCAAGGTATTCTTATGTATGCATTGTTGTGGCATACCAGCAAATGGTTTTTACATTACTAGTCTACATTCGTAGACTGGTAATTCGGTTTGGCTCTGGTTTGGTTCACATATGTGATGTTAATAAGCCACAAAAATGGCAAAACAATGATGTACATCCTTCCTGAATGGGACTTGGGGTGAGCTATCTCATGTGCCTATGCCTTTCAGGCATTTTAGCACCTGGTACTTTGAGAGAGTCATCTTCGCTGCACTAAATTGCAGCCTACTGGCGAACAAGACCAGCTTGTACATTGAGTATGTGTGGTTAATAATGTTTATATATATATATATAAATATATATATATAATGTGTGTGTGTTGGTGTCTCTTCGTCTTGACATTATGTAATTGTTGTAGATGAATATCACTGTCTTACCAGCTGAATCAATTTCAAAACATCTGTGAAAATCTGTCCAGCTATGAGGAAATATTACCTTACTTGGAAGCAGGACAGGTAGGTCACCTGTTTGTAGAAAAGGTGCCTCAGTAAACTCTGTCTGACTCATGCAAGGATGGATAAGTGAATGTTAGAATGATGAGATGGTGACTATATTATATTTTATGAAACTGTATATAACTTGGTATTGAGTTATTTTATTTTTTCTAACTCTTGTGTATTACTAAAATATAATATTGGTTTACATTCTTGCATCCTACCAGGTTTCTTCTGTTCATGATATCTTTAATGAGTGCTTGGAATATGAACATGATCATTTAACAGCAGATATGGACCCTAAACACATAGTGAATCTTGTGATCACTATAAATGACCTAATATTGGTAAGTCAGCTATAAAAACAGGTATTTTATGTTTTGTTTCTTTTGTTGAAATTGTATTTGGTAAAAAGAAAATGATTTGATGGTAGAAAATGATAAATTATGTAACAAGAATAATACATTACATAAGAATGAAGAATCACTTCATCAAAATCTCTGAATTACAAGATAATGCATGATTAATTCAAAACAATATAAATAAAGAAACATTACATTTGACAGAATAATCTGAATACTAAAGGGTTAAATATTTATCTCTTGCTGGATGGAGTACTTCTTTTGTTGATCCTCTCTCCCCCTGACTTTAGAAATCTTTTATAGGAATTGTCAACAAGCTATTTTTGTTTTTTGATCCTTCATTTGTTTCCTTCACAGTATGTACTACAACAAACCTTACGGTATCGTTCAAATAAGCAAGACTATTACAGACGTTTTGTTGATATTATCATTGAGACAGAGTATATCCCATGGACATGTTCTGTGAACAGGCAAGGAATGAGGGCTTTGCTTAAAAAGCAGGTAATACCTTTAGTCAGATACTTGATTTTCTTTTTTTATTGCTTTATCTTGTAATATTGGTACATTGTAATTTATAAAATAATTTTCTCTGAAATTATTGAAGCTTTTAAAAATTACTTCAGATAAAACGAATTGGATATTGTAACTTTTCTATGAGAAATCTTATCTGGAAACTGGGTTAATTTTTCTTTTTGGAATGATGCTATTTCATTATTGTTCCCTCTTGTAATATTTTTATGGTTTGGGCATTAAAAAAAAATTATTAAAAAGACCTTATGAATCCTAATTAGAGGCAATGCTTCTTAAGAGGCTTGGGTCTGCAGTGGTAGCAGCAGGCCTATTATTTTGTTGCAGAACCTTTGCTCCCCTAACTGGAACTGTATGTTTGTTTGATGGTGAAGCCTGGAGAATCATTTTTATTTTGAATTCTTTTAGGATATGGAAAAAACATGGGTTTCTTCATTTACAATATGATGAACCTTGGTATCAAACTTTAGCAATTTAAAGTGGCTAAATCTGGCCCAAATATATCTTGCCTGTTTTTTGTTTCATCTAACCAGATTCAGCCCCTCTTACCTTCCAAATCATATCATAAAATCTCAAAGCTGCAAGATAATGCATTACCCATTCAAAACAATGTGAATAAGTAGTAAGCATTGTATTTGATAAAGGGTTAAATAATATCAAGTTTTAAACATCTGGTATTAACTCTAGCGGTTCTGGTCCACAATATTTTGTGTCTTGAACTCACTAAAGAATATTTTGTGAGTCTAACTAGTTATTTAATGCCATATCATCTTAACCATTTTCAGAATACCTTTCTATCCATTTATCATCATCATTTAACCACTATTTTCCATGCTGGCATGGCTTGGACAGTTTAACCAGAGTTGGTAAGGCCAGGGGCTGCACCAGGCTCCATTCTATGTTCTGGCGTGGTTTCTATGGCTGGATGTCCTTCCTAATGCCAACCACTTCACAGAATATACTGGGTGCTTTTTATGTGGGATCAGCACCAGTATCAATTCTGCTATGGCAGACAAGTCTTCTTGCGTACAGCATAAGCGAGGCATCCCATTTATGTAAAAGAATAAATGCATATCTTAAAAATCTTTTTAGACCTTTAAAAATTATTGTAAATTTTATTATAACTTTCTCTACTACCTTTTCTAAATTTTTTTTCTAATCAATAATTGACTATTTTGTGGTGTTGGTACCAGTGTCAAAAATCAACACTTACCTAATATTGATTTAATGTCTTTCTTCCGTCAGTGTTCAATGACTATGGAACAAGGTATTGTTAATGCTCAAGACCATCATTATCAGACCACTCTTTTTAATCAGTTGACTGATTTGGCAGATATTCTTCTCGATGGCTATACTTCTCAACTAATATCTCTAGAAAAGTATGACAAGACAAGCTCGCGTTATACTCAACTATGTAAAATGTATGAAGAAGACCGAGCTCTTCTTACATCTATGCTTAGTAAGTATTTTTAGTTTTTTTATATTAACTTCTTACCATTGCTCCCATCATCATCATTAATATGAATATTACTGCTTGCATTAAGGCGGTGAGATGGTAGAATCATTAGCATGCCAGGTAAAATGCTTAGCAGCATTTCATCTGTCCTTACGTTCTGAGTTCAAATTCTGCTGATGCCGACTTTGCCTTTCCCTTACGGGGTTGATAAAACAAGTACCAGTTGAGTACTGGAGTCAGTGTAATCAATTTATCTCCTCCCCCAAAATTACTGGCCTTTGTCCAAAATTTGAAATCAATATTGCTGCTTCCATTAATATGCTAAGTAATTGAGTTGGTTGTTGTTTTGTCCCAGGTTGGCTTTCATTGAATGTGATCAAATGCTTTCCAGTTCCGACTGCCCTGTTATTTTTTTGAATTTCTTTTCTTTAGGAATATATTACCTAGAAAGTACATTGACAATTTTTTTTTTAGGGCAGTAGGGTATAATTTGAGGGAAGTTTGGTTCTATTTCAAGTAGGTTTAAGACTGAATAGCTGTTCTATTTTTGCAGAAATGCCTGTACTCTAAATTATTTGAGTTGTAGTTCGTTTCATGTTGGAGATTGACTCTAGTGCCCATTATTCCTGGATGGTCAATAAAATAACTATCTAGAATAATTCTCTCTTTAAGTGACACCATTCCTCTTTAAAAATTAGCTTAGTGACTATATTTTACCAAAGTAGTTGGTACTGTTAGCCATTGTTAAGAATTGGAATTAGAAATGAAACGGTATCTAAAAATAGTTCTAAATGCTCCACAACCAAACATGTAAATGACCATAAGTAGATCTTCTAAGACAATTTCTCCGTGGGGAACTGATATCATCATCATCATCCAGGTTTTGTCCCCATTAATGAGGGTGGCTGGATCTACCTCAATGCTATAGCAACTGAGGTGGGCAGGTGCAGCCCACCCCAACCTTTGGGCTGGCTGCTGTCCATTCTTCCTTGCTGTCATGAGGCTTTTTTTTTTCATCAGCTGCATTGCTTTTTAAATGATGATGATGGTGATAATGATAATGCCTTTCCATGCTTACATAGTTTGGACAGGTTTACAAAACTAGTTCCCTTTGCCCTCTATCTTCAGTTGTTTGACAAATCTCTACTCCTTCCCACCTCTGTCTTTTTCTCTTAATATTCTCACTTATCAAAACTCATCTGCTTTATTGCTTATTTCAGAATTAAAAAAAATTTTTTTTTTTTTTGGTAATTTCATATCTCTCCTGTTCCACATTTTAGTGAATCACCAAGAATATGCAAAAGCTGCATCTCTGGCTGAAAAATATTATGACTTCAATACTTTGGCTAAAGTCTGCGACATTACAGATGATACTGAAAGACTTGAAAAATATTGTATGCTTTTTGTACATAAAGTAGGTTCCTTTTTTTCTTCTTTCTTAATTTTATACTATTTTTATCATACTCTCGTGGATGGGATAATAACTATTACAAATATTAACATTTGAATATTACTGGAATAAAGTTATTTGACAGGGTGTGTAGCTTGGGGATCAGGGATTCTTCTCCACCTTGGAAGGTCATGGCTCTGGTACAGCTGACATGAGATTCTTTCCTGCAACATTCAACATTCTAATCACTAGGCAGACTCTTCAGGCTGAGCCACTTGGTAGGAGATCTAGGGGTAGACCAAGAATGAAATGATTGGATAATATACATAACCTCAGTTGGTCACACTTGAGAATCCATCCAGAAAGTCTAATGACGGTTGCTTCTGATAGAATCCTATGGAAGGAAGGGTCTGAAGACTATACTGCCAGAGCAGATGAGTTGTTGGACTGCTTTCCAGCTGGATGTTTTGCTTACTGATAATCACTTGAAGGTATTTATCAAATATCTGCTATACTAGTCTGCTGTATTGCACTTGCTCTTAGATGCACACGCTATTGCTGTAATCGTCATTAGACGTAGCTTCTCTTTTTCTATACATTTTCCCATCTGTCCCAATCCTTTGTCATCACTTCCATTGGATCTAACTTTCTAAGGTTTCATAAATGAGTCTGTTGTTATTCTTCAATTTGCTTGGTCCTCAATTATGACTCAGTACTGTGAGTAGTGTCAGATTTATTGTAAAATTTGTGTTGATTCGGACTTAACCCTTTAGTATGTAACCTTTTAGCATTTAAACTGGCCATATCTGGCCCAAATATTTTACCTATTTTATGTTCAAACTGGCCTGATCCGGCCTCTCACACCTGCCTTACAATGTCATAAAAATAAACAGTCATGTTGCAGAAATCTCAAGGCTATGAGATAATGTATGATTAATTCATGATTAATTCAAAACAATGTGAATGGATAAACATATTTGACAGAACAAGCTGAATGCTGAAACTATCCATACCTGGTGCAAATATTCTACCTGTTTAATGTTAAAACTGGCCAATTCCTGCCTGTCACACCTGCCCTACACTGGCATTCTAAAATTAAATAATCACTATATTCAGTGTCTGATTCACAAACTTCCCATACCTTGGTCCCCCATTTAGTGTGTTTGGCAGGCATGTACTGCTGAAAATGTACTCTGCCCTTATAGCCTATCATGGCTTCATCTACACTGAGATTTTTCCCAGGTAGATACTCAGTTTTATAACTATTAAGGAGTAAATCAATTCCAGGACATACTTTGTACAGGGGATCGTAGTTTGGGTTGTTTTTGCCGGGGGCATTAGCAGAATCAGTTAAATATAAATACTGAGATATTACAGGTGTTTGAACTGAGTCAGGTGTGAAATGGAGCCTGTTGAGTGTCGAGCAGTGATCCGGTTTTTGTATTTGAAAGGACGCACACCATGGGAAACTTTTGATGAAATGAAAGTAACTTATGGTGATGATGCCCCATCATATGACCTTGTAAAACGCTGGCATCGTGAATTCAAACTTGGTCGGAACTCTGTGGAAACAGCTCCCAGATCTGGTCGCCCCCCTTCTGCCATTGATGAAGCATTTGTCCGTCAAGTTGAGGCTGCCATTTTGGAAGATTGACGCATAACTATTCGCCAAATAGCCCATGAAGTCAAGATTAGTACCGGGTCTGTGGAAACTATCATTCATGACCATTTACATATGCAAAAGGTGTCTGCCAGATGGATTCCCAGGTTGCTCACACCTTTCCAGAAGCAAGAATGCGTCGAATGCTCGAGGATAAATTTGGAGATGTGCCAAGAAGATGAGTCAAAATATTTCAAAAGACTGGTTACACAGGATGAAACCTGGGTCCATCACTATGATCCAGAGACCAAAGCCCAGTCAATGCAATGGAAGTGCTGTGACTCGCCTCCTCCAAAGAAGGCAAGGGTTCAGCCCTCCGCTGGCAAGGTCACGCTCACAGTCTTCTGGGACCAGGACGGAGTAGTGATGACAGATTTTCTGGCAAAGGGTACCACAATTACAGGAGCCTATTATGCTTCACTTTTGAGGAAATTAAGAGAAGCTATCAAAATCAAGAGGCGGGGCAAGATCAGCAAAGGCATCCTCCTCCTGCAGGACAACGCTCCGGTCCACAACTCGCGTGTCGCCAGATCAAAAGCACAGGAATGCGGCTATGAACTTCTCCCCCATCCCCCTACTCTCCTGATCTTGCACCCTCTGATTTTCACCTCTTCCCACCCATGAAGTTGTTTTTGAAAGGAAAGCGTTTACCAGATGATGCAGCCTTGATTTCTGAAGTCACGTCGTGGTTGGAGGACCAAGCTGGGGTCTTCTACAAAAACGGTATCCAGAGCTGCATCAAACGATGGGAGAAATGCGTAACTCTGGGTGGTTCCTATGTAGAAAAAGACTAATACCTGT
Organism: Octopus sinensis; assembly: GCF_006345805.1. Classification (NCBI taxonomy): domain Eukaryota; kingdom Metazoa; phylum Mollusca; class Cephalopoda; order Octopoda; family Octopodidae; genus Octopus; species Octopus sinensis. Next base: position 49,195,908 of record NC_043005.1, on the reverse strand, counting down.
GCCGAGTTTTGTTGCTCTACTACTATGGGAAGTGGGTCAGGGGCATTACTTATTGAACGCCCCTCGTAGTCCAATGGTTGAACATCATGAGGTAAAGTGTGTTGTGGACCAGTGTTTTCCGTGAAATCAGGAATAGTGATTGGTGTTGTTATCTTTGACCATGTTTACGATATCATTTTTATCACTTTCGTTCTCAAAATCTTCCTTGTGCAATGAATATTCACTAATATTGATATCAGATTCGTCCGAAGACAAAATACTCTTGTTTCATTTATATTTTCTATATCGTCAAGAGTAAAACCTTAAAAGTCGGAATCACTCCTTGCTGATGCCATTTCATTAAAAACTAAGGTACAGACTTCTCTTCAAACGTTGAAAAAAACGTATTTATACTTGAATAAAGGCGTGAAAGGCTTCATCTCACTTTATCTCAAAGCTACAAGAATTCAGTAATGTGATTTATTTATTTTTTTAGCGATTTCGTAGAGCAGTTGGATACAGCCGGATTTGGCTGGTTTGAACACTTACTAAACACCATGCCATGGCAGATCTCCATTTTAATACTTTTTTTGTACTGGCTAAAAGGTGTTAGCCATTTAGTGAAAATGTGGAAAAAATTTTTTGAATAAAATGAACAGTTAAAATGATATTCATTTGCAACGTTTTATTTTGGAGAAATTATTATTTTTTCATAAAGGTTCTTTTAAAAAAATTTATTTAAACATTTAGAATCTTGTTAAAATATCATTTATAGCTTAAACATTGTTGTTATTTATATTTTTCTTTTATTATTTCAGGGTTTCCGTGAAAGCATGTATAATTACTATTTAAATATGGGTAAGTTTATTGATGATTTACAACATCTAAAATACTTAATTACTTATCATCACTCTTAAATGCTTAAGTTTTGAGTGATAGATTTGTCCTGATATTGAATATTTTTTTTATTATTTAAAAGAAATATATATATATATATATATATGTGTGTGTTATTCATGCATACACAGACATGCATACACAGACATGCACACACAAGTCTTCTGCACAGTTTTTGTCTATCAATTTATTCTCACTTACTTTCATATCCCTCAATAGTATAAACCCAATTTAGTTGTTGGGAGGGTTGGGGTTGTCTTGTGAGAACCTGGTGACCTCACCACTGCTGGTGCTATGAAAGAAAGCACCCAGTACACTCTGTGAAGTGGGTGCCATTAGGAAGGGCATCCAGCTGTAAAAGCCATACCAAAGCAGACTTTGAAGTTGACATAGCCCTCTCACTTTGTTTTCAAACCACGTTGTTCTGGGCTCAAGTCTCACTGTGTGGCACTTTGGGCAAATCCAAATGTCTTTTACTACAGCTCTGTGCTGGCCAAAGTCTTGAGTGGATTTAGTAGATGGAAACTGAAAAAGCCCATTAAATATATATGCACTGCCTTAAAGGGTTATGTTTGAAGAAATCATGCCCAGGTCTTATTTTTTGTAAGCCTAGTAATTATTCTATTGGTTTCTTTTGCGAAATTGCTAAGTTACAGAGACATAAATACAACAGCATTGGTTGTCAAGCGATGGCGAGGACACACACACACACACACACACATATATATATATATATGTGTGTGTAACTTGTAAACACCAGTCGCGTTTTTTTTCCCTCTTTCGCCCACATCGGGATCTTTCTTCCTTCTCTTATGTTTCCGACGAAGAGCTCCGCTCGAAACGTCATACCTTCCTTCTTCCATTTTCCTGAGCGCCTAATAATAATAATACTGTAATTGTTCCACGTGTTGTTGTTTTTTCTGTTTTCCCGTTTGGATTAACCTTATATATATATATATATATATATATATATATATATATACACACACACACACACACCACACACACACACACACGCATATATACGACAGGCTTCCTTCAGTTTCCGTCTACCAAATCCACTCACAAGGCTTTGGTCAGCCTGAGGCTATAGTAGAAGACACTTACCCAAGGTGCAACACAGTGTGACTGAACCTGGAACCATATGGTTGGGAAGCTAGCTTCTTAGCACATGTAAATATATTGCCATTAAAACATGTACATTTGGTTCTATCAATTTGAGTAGCTACCATATGCTCTTTTCAGCACAATCTTCGTTTTTGTACACTACATCTGATTCCTCTTCTATCCAGTATTTTTCTTTTATCTTTTAGTTGTTTCACTCATTTGACTGTTGCCATGCTGGGGCACCACCTCGAATTTTTAGTTGAATGAATTAACCCCTGTACTGTTTTTCTTTTTAACCTTGGTACTTATTTTATCTCTCTTTTACTGAACCTATAAGTTACAGAGATATAAACACACCAGTATCAAGCAGTGGTGATGGACAAACACGCACACAACAGGCTTCTTTCAGTTTCCATCTAAATCCACTCACAAGCCTTTGGTCGATTCAAAGCTATAGTAGAAGACATTTACCCAAGCAACTGTCTTCTACTATAGTTTCGGACTGTAGCACTGGTTATCAAGCAGTGGTGGTAGACAAACAAACAAACACACACACACACACACACACACACACAAGCTTCTTTCAGTTTCCATCTACTAAATCCACTCAAGGCTTTGGTCTGTCCGAAGCTATAGTAGAAGACAGTTACCCAAGGTGCCACACAACTATTTTAAATATATTTGTTTGTTTAATGGTTTGAAAATAAGCAATGTAAATTCAATTTTTAAATGTGTGACTAATCATTTTTCACAAAATGTGTTTCCAGGTAAAAGAGGGAAGTTATTGACAATGCCTATGACAGTCGAACTAAGTCTTGTTTTGAGCAAATGTAAATCTATCAGCTGGCTTATGGATATAGAAACACAGGATTATTTTTCTGTAAGTTCAGTTGTTTTATTTACCTCTTGAAAAATTATGTGATGCTTGTTGTCCATTTTATCTCTCTCACCACTTTGGCTAAAATATACATACGTGTGACCAGCACATAGGCAGTCCAGCGGCACTGGCAACGACCTTGCTTGAATGAAAAACATTTGAGTGAGGTCGTTGCCAGTGCTGCTGGACTGGCTCCTGTGCTGGTGGCACATAAAAAACACCACTTGAGCATGGCCATTGCCAGTACTGCCTGACTGGCTCTCGTGCCAGTGGCACATAAAAGTACCCACTACACTCTTGGAGTGGTTGGCATTAGGAAGGGCATCAGATTGGAGCCTGGTGCAGCCATCTGGTTTGCCAGTCCTCAGTCAAATCGTCCAACCCATGCTGGCATGGAAAGCGGACGTTAAATGATGATGATGATGGTGTGCAAGTGTGGCTATGTGGTGAGAAGTTTGCTTCCCAGCTACATGATTCTGCCTTCAATCTCACTATGTGGAACTTGGGCAAGTATCTTCTGTTGTAGCTTTGAGCAGAGTGAATTTGGTTGACAGAAACTGAAAGAAGCTTGTCGTGTGTGTGTGTGTGTGTATCAGCATCATCATTTAATGTCCTTGCTGGCATGGGTTTGACCAGGGCTGGTAAGCTGAGGGGCTGCACCAGACTCCAGTCTGATTTGGCATGATTTCTACAACTAGATGCCCTTCTTAATGCCAACCACTCTGAGAGGGTAATGGGTACTTTTATGTGCCATAGACACTGGTGCCAGTTGCATGACACCAGTATCTGATACAACACACACATACTAATAACAAAGGATGGATTGTGGCACACTCACTACAGCTGTTTCAGACATGTTTTTTTTTATTGATGAATAAAATTATTATATCAAGTTGTTTTCATCAGGTGAATATATGTATAAATTAGACATTTCAAAGCAAATGCCATTTTGTGACTCTGACCAAAATTCAGTCGGAGAATGTATGGTTTGAGCAATATTTTTACAACCGGAAACTTTTCCTCCCATATACTTTGTACATGGATACAATACCCTTACAATTGTGAGGTTTGAACACTCAAAGTTACTAAGGGTGTTTTTTTTGTTTTTTTTTTACTTGTGTGTATCGTGTTTAGTTGGTTTGTCTCCAGTCATGTCTTCTTTCACATCTTTTATCACTGATATATCATTAAGACTCATTTGTTTATGCAAATTCTTGTTTAATTCATTTTAACTCTGTTTAATTTCAAACATTATTTTATTACAGGCTTATGAAACTCTGATTAATCTGGCAATGGAAGAAAAGAAATTTGTTGCTCGCAAAAAGGTAAATCAATGCATTTTTCTAAGCTGATATTTTTTTTTAATCATGATCATTATTTAGTGTCCAGGTTCTGTTCTAGCATGGGCTGGATAGTTTGGTAGGATCTACAAGAAAGGGTGTAAGTGATTAGTTGATGCTTGAAAGAGACAGAAATAGTGTTGACGAAGTGTCTGGTTTACTCTTTTACTCTTTTACTTGTTTCAGTCATTTGACTGTGACCATGCTGGAGCACTGCCTTTAGTCGAACAAATCGGCCCCAGGACTTATTCTATCGGTCTCTTTTGCCGAACTGCTAGGTTACGGGGACGTAAACACACCACCATCAGTTGTCAAGCGATGTTGGGTGGGGACAAACACAGACACACAAACATATAGACACACACACACATATATATACATATATACAATGGGCTTCTTTCTGTTTCCGTCTACCAAATCCACTCACAAGGCTTTGGTCGGCACAAGGCTTTGGTCGGCCCAAGGCCATAGCAGAAGACACTTGCCCAAGGTGCCACGTAGTGGGACTGAACCCGGAACCATGTGGTTGGTAAGCAAGCTACTTATCACACAGCCACTCCTACGCCTAAGTTTACATCCCTGTAGAGGTTTGGCAATAAAAGACTGATAGAATAAGTACCTGGTTTTAAAAATATGTATGGGGGTTGATTTGTTAGGTCAAAAAAAATGTCCCTTCAGGGTAATAGCTCTGTATGGTTGCAGTTCAGTGACTGACACAAGTAAAAGATGTAAAGATAATTCGCAATCCAATAATTATTTAGAATTAGCTGGAACAGAGTAATACAATTTGTTTTAGAATAATGCATCTATGTTAATGACTTTTTTTTTTTAAATCTTCTTTTATTACACTTTTGTTTCTAGTTTCATATAATTTTCAGATTTTGCATTACTTATTAAACACACTAAAAAGACAACCATCTTTATATTTGCGCTGTAGCTGCCATAATATTGAGACATTAAGTCAATTGTTTACAGAAGTATACCAATTTAATTTTTGTTAAATACTTAAGAACTGAGGGACAAATAATATATTTTTGCTTTGTGTGCATGTGTGTAGTATTAATAAAATATACACGTGTTCTGATAAATTCACTGATAGAATTACACAACTACTTTTTGAAACAGTATATGACCTTGTCAGTTGACCTCCTTGGTATTTAGCACAGATTTCGTCTATGAACTTTACATGGTATAATTCTTTACTATTTTTCTTGATTTATAAAACTCCTCTCTTCTGTTCAAGTGATTAACTATCTTCCTTTGTTTTTCTTACTCTCTTGCAATGTAATACTTTCTGCATTTATAGTTGTGTATGTTGCCTATGAAAGAAAATCCTTTTCAAAGTCAGATTTATTCTGTTGCTTTGACTGTAGCCAATTATTGAATTTCTCTACTTATTCTTTTAGCACTGATTATGTCCCCTAATTAGCAGAACTAATATTTCCCAATCAGCTCATCATCATCAAAAGAGTTTGCTCAGATAGGTTTTACATAAAGGAGATTTGAAACAAAATTCTTTAAATTGGGCTGGTTTAAATGTATTTAAACATCAGCTACACTTCTCAGAAGGCACAACAGAATTTTGAATGAATTAATTTAATAAATATGACCCATTGTTGATTTCCTGTGGAATAAATCTTTGAAGCAAGAGAAATATGAGATCAGAAGTATTGTTGAATTTGTGAGCAACTTGCAGATCTCTCAGTCTAAATGTACTGTTCAAGAAATCTCCCTATTCCTTTTTCTTTATTGAGAATATTATTAATTCTTTTGATACTAACTTGATAATGATGATATCTATATATATATATATATAAATTAAATACTGTCTCAACTGCAGATTTAGATTTTTATTCAGTTGGGCAGCTGTTTGCAATATCATTGAATATTTTATTCACTTTTTCCTTTATCAGAGAAAATACAATTGGCTATTGATGTGACTGGATGCTAGCATGTGCCATTGAAATGGCCTAATAAAGGACAAGAATGCATCTACTGCTTTCACTGGCTGCTGCTGAGATGAATTTTTTGTCTCTATATGTTATTGTGTTTTTAACACCCAAATCATTAAGAGATGTTATCTCAGGACAAATACAAGGGGGTGCTGAAAAGTTTCTGGCTTTAAGAGTATTGCAAAAGGCCTAGTTGGAGGACCAACATTCTGAGCTCTTTTACAGGGAAAAGAAAAACTGAAGTTTGTGAGTCTGAGAGGGGACTAAGTTGAATAAAATCATAACTAACTGATCCTCCTCTATTTTCTTTTACCCAAAACTAGGAACTTTTCAGCACCCCTTGTACTGCTGTAACTGGCCTACAGACAGTCTATATACATTATGATATATATATATATGGGTGTGCTTGAATTTACAGTCACTTTAGTTCTACAATTATTATTATTATTGTTTATGAGAATGAATTTCTGATGTTTTTCTCTTCTGTTATTGTAGACACTACTATCCATGGCTAAACTTTGTCTTTTGTGTACTGATAATGCAGATCCTAATCTTATATCTGGTGTGTATTCTTGTTTGTTCATTTAGAACCTATTTGTAACATGAATTTAATGAAATTGTTTAGTTTTTGCTTTTAATTTTTTGAAATATTAATTTGATAGAAATACTTCTATACAGAATTTGTGTATTCTATTTAGCTTGTTTTCTGATTAAATAGGAATTTATTCTAGAAAAAAAAATGTATTAAAAATTTCTGTTCTTAAATATTTTGTTCTTCAGAAAACTATAAAAATGACAAAATGCATTACAAAAAAAATTTTTTTTTTAATCATAATTATTTCTTGAAATAGGCATCTTCATCATCATCATCATCATCTGATGTCTGTTTTCCATTCTGGTGAAGGTTGGACAGTTTGACAGGAGCTGGCCAACTGGAGAGGCTGCACCAGGCTCCAATTGTCTGTTTTGGCATGGTTTCCATGGCTGGATGCTTTTTACATAGCACTGGCACTGGTGCTTTTTACACGGCACGGAAACGGGTGCTTTTACATGTGGCACTGGCACTTTTCCCGTGGAATGGAAATGGGTGTTTTGTACATGGCACAGGTATAAGTGGTTTCATGTGGCATGGATACGGATGCTTTTATTTGGCACAGGCACAGGGGCATTTTATGTGCAAGCAGCACCAGGCAGAAATTTTGTGGAGATGGACTAAGTCAAATATTTTGACCTTGGTACTTTGATGGTACTTATTTTACTAACCAGGAAGGATGAAAGGCAGTATCAATATCTGGGATTTGAACTCAGAACGCAAAGCATTATAACTAAATACTGACATTCTATTTTGTCCAACACTCTAATGATGTAGATTGTAACAATCCCTTCTACTCTAGGCACAAGGCCTGAAATTCGGAAGGAGGAGGCTAGTTGGTTATATTTACCCCAGTACTCGACTGGTACTTATTTTATTGACCCTGAAAGGATGAAAGGCAAAGCCAACCTTGGCAGAATTTGAACTTAGAACATAAAAGACAAATAAAATGCTGCTAAGTAGTGCTGTCTGGTGTGCTAGCAATTCTGCCAGCTTACCACCTTGCATTCAGAGTTGACCCTGCTGGTACTTTTGCTGAAGGGATTACATTTTATACCCTATTATTAACACTATACAGTGACTGACAACAATACACAATTTTTGATGATCCATTTTATCTCGCTGTCAATAGATACCATGATTGCAATACAGATCAATACTCCAGACAGCAAAAAGCTACTATAGTCATCATTGTTTTTTTTAAAGACTTTGCCAGTGTATGTAGGCAGACTCTTGTTAAAGAGCATCAAGTCTAGTTATTTCATTCTAAAACTGTCAAAGATACTATTTCATATTCATCTTAGTGTAATTATTTGATTAACTATATTGCAGAAATTAATGCTGAACAAGCTCTAATCACACATCAAGAACTGATTCCACAGGAAGTGTTTCAGGTAAATATGTTTTTGCCATCTTTTCTGCCAAGTTGACATAGTATGTAGCGTAAACATTCAAACATCGTCACTATCTTTCCAAATCCTGCTGCATTTCCCATGGAATTTTTGGTCTTATTCTTACAAAGTCATCCTGATGTACAAGTCAACTATACCTTTTTTTTGTTGGGTGTAAATTTTGGTCTGAAAAATTCAACAATGATAATTTAATGTTAGTGGTACTATTTTAATTTTGTGACTTGTATGTGTGTATGTACTGTCCCTACTTTAATGAGTTCAAACTGAGTGCATATATATATATATATATATATATAGGTTAGAGTTAGTGGTTGGAATAACTGTCTAAGGGATAAGAATATCTATTTTTACTACCAGTATAATTTACCTATGTTTACCCTGGGCATACATAGGCAAGCATGTTATGCTCGTAGGATATAGGCAATGAACAAAGAACAAGAATTTATCAGGAATCAAATTTAAATTAAACAGAAAATGGAGAAATCAACAACAATTGACTAACATCAATTATTATTTTTTTGATACAAAACTTTATCCCATCTAACAGCCATTTCTGCTTCCAATGTCCTACAGTGTTGCCATTGAAAATTCTGAGAATAATGCTTATCATATTTTGTAACACATCCAATCTGGACCATGGAGCTTCATCAGAATGAAGACAAATACATAAAAAGAAAAGAGGAAGAACCTCGAGAAGGAATGAAGGCTTAATATGTTTAAATCATACCATTTTGCAGTGTAACAGTTCAGGACGTTGAGTAAATGACAAAACTAGAAATATTAATTGGTGGGTTAATCTTTCTTTAGGGATAAAAGGGATATGCTAATAGGTCTAGAAAAAAAGGAAGTGATAGTGCCTTAACATCTAGAAGTAATCATAATAGTTCTTAAGATTATGTTAATAGTACTAATTAATATTTTATCCAAATAAAATGCCTATCAATTAATTAGATTTATTTACTTGCTGATATATTGTAAAGACCAACCACCTATTGTTTGTAATGGGATTGACCAAAGTCCAGCTCTCAATATAATTAGTCGGTTAAATTTAAAAACAAAGGGCAGGCTATTAAGACTGTTATATGGATAGATGTAAATAAAAAATAAAAGTATGGCGAAGTAATATATGTTATAAATGACCCAAGGCCACTTAGGACATTATTAGTAAAACAACCAAACGTGTAAAACAAGCACCATGTGAAGGAAAGAACATTGCCTGCAGTGTTGTTAAAACCAGAGAGGTCCCTATTTAGACCATTGCAGGTTAAGGTGGTTGGTGGGGTGGGGAAGATTGGACAAAAGCTATAAAACAAGAGTGAGAAATTAGTAGATAAAGAAAGGAAGTTAATATATCTTTATATATAAAAGTGAAGTTGTGTGTCTGTCTCCTACGATTTAGATTCCTAACTACTCCCACATTTTGCGGTGCAGTGTAACCAAAAGCAGATATCTTATAGTCGTGATTCATATCGAGCCCTTCTGGGTATTAGCATGAGTCTACGATTTAAAAAAAAATTTTCCATCATTTTTCCCCGTTTTTAATGCATTGTTTTGCTATTATATAAGGGAAGTAACTCTCTAAAAATGTATTATTAAATCTCAGAACGTAAAAAGCTACAGTAACCCCCCCCCCCTTTGAGGTTAGCCATATTGAGATGGCTATTATACTTTACATCTCTAAAAATGCTTATATAGTTATTTCCCTTACAAATCTGAGCAACGCCGGGCGATACTGCTAGTATTTATATGAAGAAAAAGTGATGACAAAGGAATAAACGATTATCTTATGAACTTTGTGAGCTTACAGCTATTTTTGCCTATAAGATGCAGTGGACTCATAGTTGAGTGCCTGAATAACACCTTAATGTGAACTTATTTGGGAAAGAATTACATTTGTGCCTATATAGGGAACATCATCAACATGTATATTGAGTTCTACATGTGGTTTATTTGTCTCATAATGCTTAAACGATATATATATATATATATATATATATATATATATATATATATACATACATATACTTTGATTTTTTTTTAAAAAGTAATTATGTTTGTATTTGATATTAGATGATTTTTCTTGTTTTTGTTCTATCAATATTTTTTTCCTGTTCCATTCTAGAGTACTTGCATTGATCCTAACAATATGAGAGTTCTACTGCCTCATGAAATGATTCAGGTCAGTTCTGATTGAATTCTTTTACTTGTCTCTGCTAGAGTCTGTGACCATTATAGGTCCATGGCTTAGTGGTTAGCTTGTCAGCCTCACAATCACGAAGTAGTGAGTTTGATTCCCAGACCGAATTGTGTGTTGTGTTCTTGGGCAATACACTTTATTTCCTGTTGCTCCAATTCACTCAACTGTAAAAATGAGTTACAATGTCACTGGTGCCAAGCTCTATTGGCGTTTGCCTTTCCCTTGGATAACGTCAGTGGTGTGGAAAGGAGAGGCTGGTATGCATGGACAACTGCTGGCCTTACATAAAACAACCTTGCCCGAACTTGTAAATTGGAGGGTAACTTTCTAGGTACAATCCCATGGTCATTCGTGACCAAAGGGGTCTTTACCCTTTTACCTTTTACTTGTCTCTGTCAGAGCCTGTGACCATAATAGGGCATCATCATTAAAAAAGTGATGCTTACAGCACCAAGGTTTCCCAAGTGGTCACCCATCTATTACTAATTATGCTCAACATTGCTTAACTTCAGTAATTAAACAAGAACCAGTGCATTGTTTTAGCTATTCTATTTTTAATTTCTATTTTTAATCTGTTTATTCAATGTTGTATCTCTATGGAAGGGGGAAAACCATAGCCATTAGGTTCTGTTGATGAATTGTAAAATTCTTTGACCTACTGTATGTTCTGACATACATGTCAGTGTTGTGTATATTGTAAATCATGTTGTGCACACGGCATCACTCTCTTTATAAATCCTGCTACATTTTACATGGAATTTTTTTGGCCCTCCAAAGTCATTTTGCTGTACAAGTTGACCTATCCTTTTTGGCAGTAAATTTTGGCCTGAAAAATTCGACTTGTATGCTAGAAAATACAGTAATAGGACCTTGCTGTGGAAAACAAGTTGGTATTTAAATTGATTTTATTTTCCTGATTTCTACAACTTATCAGACAACTAGTAAATATTTTTAATGAAAAAACCTGTTAGATTGGTTGGTAATTCTTTGCTCGTGAGGAATCGTCAGCCTTAGCTCTTCATACCATATCTGAATTTATTAATTCTATGCCTCCCTTTTGTTCTTATGACTTATATCTAATATAATAAATGTGAAAACTAATTGCTGTGTGTCACACTTAGACCCCCTGTCTCACTATTCAATGACACTCCTACTATTCCTCATGATGGGGTGAGAGTAATAGTAGGCATAGAGACGGTGAAGGAGGTGGTGAAGACAGTGAGAGAGAGACAGAAATTTAGGGAGAGTTGATGATGTTTTTTTCAAAGTAGTAGTGTTGATGGTGGCAGTGGGAGTAATAATAAAAGAGAGAAAGAATGGGTATGTGAGAGAAAGAGAGCTGATGTACAACTTTGTTTAACCATGTCTCTGACAGAAATTTTTGTTTTATTTTTGCTTTCTTTAATACATATATATGTACACACACACACACATATAAAATAAATTTCTTTGTTTCTTTCTCTCTCTCTTTTTGTCTGTCTGTCTTCGCCACCACACTCACCATCTTTATGCCTACTATTACTCTCACCCCAGCACGAGGAAGTGTCATTGAATAGTGAGAAAGAGGGTCAAAGTGTGACATACTGACACACAGAAATTAGTTTTCGCATTTATTATATTAGACATTATATTATATTATATTAAGGCGGCAAGCTGGCAAAATCATTGGCATGCCAGGCGAAATGCTTAGTGGTATTTCATCTGCCATTAGGTTTTGAGTTCCAATTCTGCTAAGTCGACATTGCTTTTCATCCTTTCAGGGTTGATAAACTTAGTATCCTTCCCCCCAAATTTAAGGCCTTATGCTTCCAGTAGAAAGGATTTATTAAATCAGATATGGGCACACTGATTTTAAATCTGGTGCTACTCCATTATTCTTACATACTTAAACTACCTCTGCATGTGTGTGTGTGTTATGTAAGATAAGCAGAGTTACACATTTGGACTAAAGCTTTTGCACTCAATTCACTAATCAAAATGAGTACAGTCAACTATAAGGTCATTAGGTCTTGATATGTAATCCTATTTACCTTGCATATGACAAACACGTATCATACTCTACACATTTCTAACACAAGTGGGGTGTTGAACACATATGCTTTTATGCCACAAAATAAACACACACTATAACTAGAAGGCTTAGAGAAAATCTTTACAAAATCGTGTTTTCTATAGAGCAACAGTAATTCATTGCGTTATATTTTAAAGCCTATAGTTGACACCTGTATTTTAGAGCAAAATGC
>NC_043005.1:49108312-49178312 GCF_006345805.1 Octopus sinensis | reverse complement strand
TTCATGTAGTGTTAACACATGGGTTTTGTTAAAACCACATCATTCTACATCATCTTGATAAGTCAGCGAAGGAAACTCTCTGTCAGTCATGGGCAACCTACGGCCCATGGGACTTTCTGAATGGCATGCCTAATGAAAAAAATTACCATAACTTATCTTTAGAAGTGCAGCTCACCTGACGATGAACCAAGTTGAGAAATGTTGCTCATGCCTGCTCTGTTGTTATGTGAGCTGTTAGAAATATCAGACAATACTCATTACCATCTAAATATGAAGGACTCCCTTGAACAAATGTACTCCCTGATATACATCATTATCATCTGTCTTTTTCCATGCTGGCATGGGTTTAACAGTTTGACAGGGGCTGGTAAGGGTGTGGGCTGCACTAGGTTCCATTGTTATCTGTTTTGGCATGGTTTCTACAGTTGGATGCCTTTCCTAACATCAACCTCTTTACGGAGTGTTCTGGGTGCTTTTTACATGGTACCAGCACCATTGTTTTGGTCATGACTGGAATTGCTTGGGTCATAGATTTGCTCAATCAATGGTGACTTGGGGTGAGTGTAATATGACTTAGTGACTATCAGATACCAATTTATGAAACTTTTTACTCTGTATACACACCATAGATCATTACCATCATTATCATAGTCATCATTTCATTTTAATGCTAACTCTTCCATGCATGCAAGGATTGGGCAGAGTTTATTGAGGCAAGTTTTCTACAGACAGATGCTCTTCCTGTTGCTAACTCCACCTGTTTCCAAGCAAGGTAATATTTCCCAAAGGCCAAACATATTCTTGCAGAATGTGAATGGCACTGCTTGTATGATAATGACAGTCATTTTACAACTATCAGGCAATGTCAAGACAAGGAGAGACAAACATATGTTCCCTGACACATGCACAATTATACATGTACAATGAGCTTCTTTCAGTTTCTATGTATCAGATCCACTCACAAGGCTTTGGTCAGCCGGAGACTGTAGTAGAAGACACTTGCCTAAGGTGCCTTGTTGTGGAACTGAACCTGATACCATGTGGTTGGAAAGCAAACTTCTTGCCACACAGCCATGCCTTCACCTACCAAATGTCCAAAATTCTACTGTCACTTCTCTGATTGTTTTCACCTACTAATGCAGCTAATATATCCAACAGTTTTCTGAATACATCTGCATTCAGTCTTTTTTTTTTCTTGCATTCATATTATACATTCAGATTGTTCTCAGCTACTTCATTTCTTAATATGTTGTCTATAGTTTTTCTTTACAAATAAATTGAATCAAAACCGACTCTCCAATAACTTTATTTTTCTTATTTCATCAATTCTAGAAAGAAGCTGATATCGACTGCCAGGCACTCTTTTACCATATATGGGCTCAATCAATTTTGAGAAACAAGTGAGTTGAATATATATATAATTTTTTATCAAGTTGTGTCTGTTGTGTTGTCTCCTTTTCACTGCTAGCCACCTTTATTATCGAGTAGGGCAGTGCTGTCAGATGCTGCTACTAAGTGAGACTTAATGCCCTAGTCAACGAATTACATTTAAATTTAAATTTAATTGAAAAACAATTCAATAACAATTTGTTATTGTTGACCTGAGGAGTGACTATAATTTTAAATTTAATTGTAATTCGAATTTAAATTATAGCCATGAAATGTACATAGTCTTTTTACTTATATATTGTTTATTCATTTTTGTACTTTTTGTGATCTAGTTATATGTTTTAAATATATTTTATTTTTTATATATGATTTGGTTTATGTCTATCATTGTTTGAATCGCATAATAGTGGGTTTTCTCCAATTTATATATATTATATATTTATATTGTGAAATTTGATTAACTACTAAATTGAATTTTTCCCTGTAAGTTTGGAGTTATACTCCTTAATCTTATTATTATTATTATATATGTAATATATATACAATATATATAATATATATATATATATATAATATATATATATATATATATATATATATATATATATATATATATATAATTATGTATTACTTCTGTACCCACCCATCCATTCCCTCCATCATGTCATAGTTTTTGTCTTCTCAGCTCAGCTTTTTATCACTGTATCTTGTATATCTATTTGTATATCTCCTTTTCACATTTACATTCATTCAAAGACCTTTTCCTGTGTATTTTTACAGTTGGGCAAGACGATCCGATGATCCTCTAGAAGATTGCACATCGAAGCTATTCTACAAAATAATCTCCTTGATCATTAAACAAAGTGAGTAATATATATTATTATTATTGAGTGAGAGAACACTGCATGTAATCAAAATGACACAAGTAAAATATATGAAACCCAGTATACCCATTATGACTACTTGTCTGATAAGGGTACACCAGGCATATGCATCACAACCATATGTTCATGACATGGTGATCTCATATCAAAGTAAACAACACATAACCTTGCAGGTAGGGCCCACTTAGAATTTTCTTCAGGTCGAGTAGCCCTATCCCACTCAAAAGGTCTCTGAATAAGGGTTAAGAATGATGAACAAATCCCCATGCTTCCAGAGGTGAATTTATTCAAACCCCAAAGAATTCCTTTCAAAACATGGCTGTGATACTCCCCCACTACTGCTTGTGATCAGAGATGCACATATTGTCAGCCATAAGGGACATCCCCAACTGGTTACGCTCAAATATCTGACAAGCAAATCTGTGGTATTGAGTAGAATATTTGCAGTAGTCCATCTTTTATATCAAGACAAAATATGTATGGTAACACTTCCAGTCAATTAAGATCAGAAGTCAGGAGAGCCAATGCCTGGTACTGCATTAGGGCATTTATTATTATTATTATTATTATTGCCTTTGCACAGCCTCTAACGCAGAGATGTACTACAGTGTTAGCTGTTCACTCCCAGTGAACTAAGATAACTGCTCTTATTTTTCGAGCACCTACCAGAGTATTCGAGTGGTTCCAAGCAGTGCTGTTTTCTGCAAGTGTTCCACCTTTATTGCAGCCCCTATTTGTTCCACGTACTTCTCAAGATTTTTACTCACTCTTCCCAGGGCTCCGACAGTTATTGGTATTACTGCTACCTTTTTCATCAACCACAACTGATTAACTTCCCAAGCTAACCTGTCATATCTCTCAACTTTTCTTTCTTCCTTGTCGCATACCTTGTTGTCAGCTGGGTATGCTATGTCTATGATCCAGCATAGTTTGTTTTCTTTCTCAATTAAGACTATGTCCGGCTTCTTATTCTCTATCTCATGGTCACACTGAATCATAAAATCCCATAGGATCTTCATATTACTATTTTCGACGATGCCTTCAGGTTTGTGGTCATACCAATTTTTTGCTCTGTCAAGTCCATACTTGTTGCAAAGTGACCCATGGTCAAGCCTGGCTATATTGTCGTAGTGTCTCTTATATTCCTTCATGGCTAGTGGCGTACATTGGCTGGTAATATGCCATACGATTTCACCGTTTTGTCCACAGATTCTGCACTTATCACTTTCTTCTGTGTTGACTACTCTGCATTTTACATAGTTTGTTCTTAGTGCTTGCTTTTGGGCAGCACAGATTAGAGCCTCTGTTTCCAGTTTTAAATCACTATTAGTCATCCACAGCCATCTTTTTTTCTGTCTTATCTTCAACATCCCTCTGAAATTGACCATGCATTCTTTTCTTTACCCACCTATTTTCAGTTTCATTCATTTTCAATATCTTGTATAGTGCTTTATCTTTGCAATCTTTCATCCTACACAAGCCTGACACTTTTTTACTTGTTTCAGTCATTTGACTGTGGCCATGCTGGAGCACTGCCTTTAGTCGAGCAAATCGACTCCAGGACTTATTCTTTGTAAGCCTAGATACTTATTCAATCAGTCTCTTTTGCTGAACCATTAGAATACGGAGATGTAAACACACCAGCATCAAATTTCAAGCGATGTTGGGGGGTACAAACACAGATACTCAAACATACACACACACACACACACACATATATACGACAGGTTTCTTTCAGTTTCCGTCTACCAAATCCACTCAAAGGCTTTGGTTGGCCTGAGGCTATAGTAGAGACACTTGCCCAAGGTACCATGCAGTGGGACTGAACCCGGAACCATGTGGTTGGTAAGCAAGCTACTTACCGCACAGCCACTCCTACGCCTCTTCTTACTTCAAATAATAGTGATTCTGTAGCATTTTTTACATACCATCCTATGTTATTTTTTGCTCTAATGCTGTATTTACATCCAATAAGTCCTCGTACCCCTCTTTTTCTTGGTACATACAGTCTCTCTGTGTCACTATTTGGATGGAGTGACCCACATCTAGTTAGTAACTTCCTTGTCTTTCTGTCTAAGCTGTTCGTCTACTGTCCATGCGATTACTGCTGCTCCATATCTAAGGAGCGAAACCGCCTAGGTGTTGATAGCTTCAATCTTATTCCATCCATTTAATTTCGACTTAGGTATCAGTCTCAGTCTGCGCAAGTACTCCACCTTAAATTTTTCTGTCATTTCTTTCTCCATCAATTTATTCATTTCCAAAATCCCCAAGTACTTATAGCCTGTCTCTTCTATCTGCTTCATTACCTTCTCCGGTGGTATCATTAGCCCGTCCATGCATTTGATTTTACCTCTTTTCAAGACTAACACACCACACTTTCTCAGTCCAAACTCTTCATCAGCACTGAAGGTATACACTGTATCAACGAGGGATCTGACTTGGGCTTCATCTCTACCATAAAGTTTGAGGTCGTCCATGAATAACAAATGGTTGACTTTTTGTTGGTGGCTTTTGAATACATAGTCAGCTTTTGCTTTCTTCAGAATCAGTGTTAGTGGTATCAAGCACAGTACAAAGATTAGTGGGGACAGGCAGTCCCCTTAGAAGATGCCCGTCCTAATTTCTACTGTCCCTAAACTTCTTCCGTATGCTGTCAGGTCCGTCCTCCAATTCCCCATACTTTTTTCAAGCAATTGCTCAACATTCGATGCAATACCATATAGGTTCATACACTCCATAATCCAGGAATGTGGAATCATATTGTACGCCTTACGATAGTTGATCCATGACATGGCTAAGTTACTTTTCCTCCTCTTGCAGTCTCTAAGTACAGTTTTGTCTATCAGGAGTTGATCCTTGATTATTATTATTATTTAAAACAGCTTGATTTGAACTCTTGTTTCATAGGGTCAGTCTTCAGAGGAATCTAGATTCGGCCGTCTTAGCCCAACAAGCTAGGTTCCTGTGAGTATCCTACGAAACTTTAAACTGCATAGGGCTAAATCAACACTTTTTTTATAATATATATGTAACTCTTATTAATGCCATTTTTTAACATCCACTTTTCCATGGTCACCTGGAATTTTTTTTAGGCAGATTTCCTACAGCCAGATGCCCTTCCTGTTGCTAACCCTTACCTGTTTCTATGTCCAAACATGATGTTGCTGAATATTGGAGATGAATGACACTGCTTATATGACAGTGACAATCATTTTACAACTATCATGTGATGTAAAGACAAGGAAACACAAATGTACATACTCTCACACCTAAACACACACACATGTATGATGGTTTGATTTAAGTTTCTGTCTACCAAGTACACTCACAAGGCATGGATGGGTTGGATGTAATGCTGATGAAACAGCAATAACTCTTGAAATATGTGTATACACCTATTACACAAGCACACACACACTGATGCACTAAACCCATTAACCTTCTCCTATTTCCTTCTGCTTATTTTCAATTTATTCTTTCAGATGGTGATATTAAAGAACTACTGCCAGACAAAACTCACCTGATTGCTTCTGAGGAATTGCTTCATCTCCAACAAGATGATAATTTCTTATTTTTGTTAGAGACAATATATGAGCAAGTCTATCACATTGTATGAAATAGTTGTCAAGGAGTTAAAGGTTATTATTTGCTGTAAAGAAATTTTATTTATAATATGTACATATTTATGTTTATTTGAAGGTATTATGATATATGTATATATATTATGATATATGTATATATATTTTATGATATATGTATATATTTTTATGTACATATATGCATGTATATGTGTGTGTGTGTGTGTGTGCGCGTGTGTGTGTATCTGTTGATTCACCAGAAGTGATATTGTACAGGACACAATACAAATGTAGAGTATTCTTTTTATAACTGAAGAACTCCAATTTCCAGTACACTGAGTTGCTTGTATCTGATTACTAGCCGATAAACCAAGCTTGGTTTTCTCTTGAATATATATATATATGTATGTATAAGTGTGTGTATATAAAACAAATGATAGACGGAAAATGGAATATATGAGAAACTCACAAAAATTCATTCAACCCATCCTATATCGATCCTTAATGGGTGGGATACTGTACGACTGGTTGTGGTGCATCCTTGGTGCAGATGCATCTTGTCAGGTGATGTTATAGAGGATATCTCATTAAATAAACTCTGTTTTGCACATACACACATATATATTCCTCTATAGCAAGACACCTTTTTCTGTCTTTGTCTTACTCTAACCTTTCATCATCTGACATAAGATCCCCTCCTCCAATTCCCCTCTCCTCTCAAATTTCCTTTTTTTTTAAGTTACTTGTTGTACCCTGCTGTAAAGTGGTTGGTGTTTGGAAGGGCATCCAGCTGCAAAACTTATGCCAAAACTGATCTTACATAAAAATCACTCATGTGGTTGGTGTTAGGAAGGTCATTAAGCTGTAAAACCCCGGCCAAAACAGACACAGTAGCCTGGGGTAGCCTTCTGCTTGGTCGACTCCTGTCAAGTCCTCCAACCCATACTTGTATGCAAGGTGGACGTTAAACGATAATGATATGCATTTTTGTGTATATGCACATGTAAGTGCATGTTGTGATATTTAGTGACTATGAGTACCATAGTCACTAAAAGATTTACGGCCAACTAAAACTCCGGAACTACTGATGCCTTGGATCACAGTGAGATACAAGAATGGGTAGGACATTTATCAAAGAGTTTAATGGCATCTACTTAACTATGCATATGATAGAGAGTATATATGTGTGTGTATACACGATTGTAAGTGTGGGTCTGGAAGTAACTATATTTGGGTACTGATGCACATAATGTTTTATTTTATTGTGTGTTTTATTTTTCTTAATTACTCCCTGTCTTTGTCTCTAAGGTCACAATGGAATCTGTTCTTTGCCATTGCTGCCCAACAGCTTAAACATACAATCACTAACAACATGCTAGATTTAAAACTGAACAAAACAGAGTTTATTTAGAGATACCCCTTATAACCCCTAATGAGATGCGTCTGCACTGAGGGATGTACCACAACCAGTTGCACAGTTTCCCTCCTGCAAGAGATCGATGCAAGATGAGTTGAAATGATCGTTGTTAGCAATAAAGTTTCTTGTATATTCCATTTACCATCTCTATCATTTATTATATACTCACTGAGGAATTCCCGAGGTAGATCCAGCAACAATTGTGTAAATACCGTGGATGATCTGTCAGGTGAGCATATGCAGTGAATGTGCTTCATCGGCTTACTATTAGAAACATACCCCACACTTAAATATTTACTTATATACATATACATACATACATACACACACATATATATATATAAGTAATTAGAATGACAAAAGAATGAGAAATTATGTCTTGAATTTCATTAGCTTACAGCTCTTTTCCTGCTACAAGATGTAATCCACTCATAGTTGAATGCATGTGTATGACCCTTTGAAGCTCTGATGAAGCTGTATAGATTGACACACAAGCATTCAACTATGAGTGGATTACATCTTATAGCAGAAACAGTTGTAAGCTAATGAAATTCATGACATAATTTCTTATTCCTTTGATTGTAATTTCTTATTTCTGCTCTGTATTCTATTGATGCTTGTTCTGAAGTGTATGTATATTGGTCACTATGCCAAAGCAAAATTATATATATGTATATGTATGTATATGTATATATATATATATATATATATATATATATATATTATATATATATATATATATATACACACACACTCATACATACAGGGTGTGATGGGTAAATTGTCGTCATTTTATATTTTTAATTTCGTGCATGTGCTTTTTTTATTTTGTCAACTACACAGTATAGTAGGGTCAATTGGGCACTGTCTATGAGAAAAACAGCACTGTGATGCAATTCACTCTGCCAGAAATTTGGAAACGACATGCTGTACTGCTTGGCTTTTGCACAGGAAGCTCCAATATGAACATTTCAGAGTGTTTGGGTGTCAATGTGAGGACATGTACTGAGAGCGATAAAAATCAAACATTGTCAACATCATGGCATTTGGAGTGATTAGTAGTGATGGCGACATTATTACCTCTATTTGTCTTTCCGCATGGCCTCAGGCTCAACACAGAGGCCTACATCAAATGCCTGGAGGAGGTAGTGTTGCCCTGGGTTAAGAGGTTGACTGTTGGAAGACCCTATGTTTGGCAACAGGACTCTGCACCATGCCATACAAGCAGGAGAAGCCAGTCATGACTCAAACACTTTCTGCAACCACATCACCCTTAACATCTGGCCACCTAACTTTCCAGACTGCATCCCCTTAATTATGTGTGGGGTGCAGTTGAATGAGAGACCAACAAAACTCCTTGTAACTCCAAGATGAACTGAAGGCAAGGATTATGGCAGCATTCACCAACTTAAACAAGGAGACCGTCCAGAAGAGTTGCAGGAAATTCCAAAGTCGTCTGAAGGCTGTGGTTGAAGCCAATGGCGATTTTATTGAATAAATTTACTCTTCAGTATTTCAAGATATTTTTATGTAATTTTGGTAAATATATCTGTTACAATGAGATGTTAGTGTTATTTTCATTTTTGCATAATTTAGACGACAGTTTATTCACCACACCCTGTGTATGTATGTATATATTATATATATATTAGAATGACACAAAAGAATAAGAAATTCTGTCATGAACTTCATCAGCGTATGGCTGTTTCTGCTGTAAGATGCAATCCACTCATAGTTAAATGCTTGTGTATCACCCTTTGAAGCTCTGATGAAGCTATAGTTTGACACACAAGCATTGAAGCTGTAATGTAGTAAAGTTCATGACATATTTCTCATTCTTTTGTGTTATTCTTATTTCTTATGTAATCTGACTCTATACACTTCTAATACAAGTGTGGATTAAGCAGTTTTTATGATTTTGTACAAACAGAATAAAGGTAAAACAATGTACATGGTCCCCCATATTTTTTCCATTTCAGCTGATTTTATTCTTTTTTTTTTCATCTCCTTCAGTTGAAATGTGATATAAGATTTGCCGAATTGTCTGAACATAAATAACACAATGTGATTTCATCTCAAAAATACTGAATTCATTTAAATTTCACTTATTTCGTCATAAAAATATTTAAAAAAATATATTTCTTTGTCTTGTTTCCTTTTCTAAATTACGTGTTGTGTGAACGTATTTTGAGTGAAAAAAAATATGGTTATCATTTTATTGTTTGTATTTTAGACAGTAGCATCGCCTTGAAGAATTTTTAGTCGAATGAAACTACCCCAGGACTTAATTTTTTAAAGTCTGCTCTTTCGCCAAGCCACTAAGTTATGGGGACATAAACACTAACGCTGGTTGTCAAGTAATGGTAGGGGACAAACAGAGATATATATCATCATCATTTAATGTCTGTCTTCCATGCAAGCATGGGTTGGATGGTTTGACAGGAGCTAGCCAGGCAGGTGCCTGCCCCAGACTTCTGTGTCTGTTTTGGCAGGGTTTTTATGACTGGATTCCCTCCCTAACACCAACCACTCCATAGACTGGAGCAAGTGCTTTTTACATGGCACCAGCACAGGCAAGGTCAGTTTTGGCATTGGTTTTACAGCTGGATGCCCTTCCAAATGCCAACCACTTCAGTGTGTACTCGATGCTTTCTATGTGGCACCAGCACTGGCAGAGTCATCAAATGGAGGGGAGGGGGCATTGGAAAAGGTGACCCTGTGTTGGATGATGAAAATTTAGAATTTGACAGAGAGGCAGAAATAGGTGTCTTGCTATAGAGGAGATACTTGGTTACATAACCAGAGAGAAGAACAAGGTATATATACACACATGGCAAGCTTCTCTCAGTTTCTGTCTACCAGATCCATTCACAAGGCTTTTGTCAGCCAGAGGCTATAGTAAAAGACACTTGCCTGAGGTGCCAAGCAGTGGGATTGAACCTCGAACCATGTAGTTGAGCTACTACCATAAACATCATCATTTAACATCTACTTTCCATGCTAGCATGGGTTAGACGATTTGACTGAGGACTGGCGAACCAGATGGCTGCACCAGGTTCCGATCTTGATCTGGCAGAGTTTCTACAGCTGGATGCCCTTCCTAACACCAACCACTCCGAGAGTGTAGTGGGTACTTTTATGTGCCACCGGCACAGGAGTCAGTCAGGTGGTACTGGCAACGGCCACGCTCAAATGGTGTTTTTTACATGCCACCTGCACAGGAGCCAGTCTAGTGGCACTGGCAACGACCTCGCTCAAATGTTTTTTCAAGTGCCAGTAAGGCAACAACATTTTTGCCATTAGAAAATTCACTTTGAAAAAGTGGGGCGGGGTTAGCTGTTTTCTTAAAATGGCAACTTCATGAACTAACCTATCAATTAGAGAAAGGTAATTTTTTCAAAATAAGTTATCTAGTTTATAGTCTGCTTGTATGCCTCCTTTATGGTGACATTTCTTATGGAAAATTTTCCCACTGCAAAAATGTTTGCAGTGAATTTAATGGTCATAAAAAAAATATAGGGTAGATAAGATAAATATCAAAAATAAGAACATATGGTAAAAAATAAAAAAGATTGAAGTGAAAAAAAGATTAGTTAACACAGAATAACAGTGGTTGAGTACAGTTGTGTAACCCATTAGCGTTCCAATTACTTTATCAAATGTAATACTTATTTACATTGTTTTGAATTAATCATGCATTGTCTTATGGCTTTTAGATTTTAACCTGATTATTTATTTTTAGAATGATATTGTAGGTGTGAGAAGCTGAATGTGACCAGTTTGACATAATACAAGTGGTAATAATTGGGCTTGACATTGACAGTTTAAGTCCTAAAGATTTAAACTACTCATTGCATTTGACTTAGTATAGCATTGTTGGTTAGTTCCAATCAGTGATATCAACCAGG
Organism: Octopus sinensis; assembly: GCF_006345805.1. Taxonomy (NCBI): domain Eukaryota; kingdom Metazoa; phylum Mollusca; class Cephalopoda; order Octopoda; family Octopodidae; genus Octopus; species Octopus sinensis. The sequence continues at coordinate 49,167,133 of NC_043005.1, read as the reverse complement.
CCCATTATCAAACGCATTTCAGCTGATCTCTGTCTTAAATCAAGCTTTCAGAAGCCTGGACAAAGTGCGGGCAAACAGCGGGAGTAACTCGTAGTAGTTAGTAGCGAGCAGTAAATTTAAATATAAAGAAATTTTGGTGTTTATTTTTAATACAGATGAGACCAAAGAAGGTCAAAATCCCGTGACCTGATGATCCCCGCACTGAAGCTGGTGGGGATTTATCTCCCTGCTGGCAATATAAACGAGTGCATTTTATACCAAAAGCCTATATGGGAGTTTCAGAGTATCTGCTACAGTAAAGTTTGTTCTAACAGAACATCCACTTTTAAGCGGGCATAAATATTACCTCTTGGTATTATACTACCTCTGTCGTTAATATTTATTTCTTAACAAGCTCACTGGCTAATTATGACACCAGTGCCTGTTCGAGCACTGATTTTCTATATATCATTGGTGGGGAGGAGGTGAATTGCTGTTATCTCTAGCAGTCAAGCATCCATCACTAATGAGATTAAGGAAGGTTGAAATCATGTGATCTGGTGGTCTCAGTACAGGAGCAGGGGAGGGATTTATCTCCCTGCTAGCAATATAAAACAAGCGGGCATTTTGCACCAAAAGCCTAAATAAGGGTTTCTCTCATGTTATCTACCACAGTCTGTTCTAAAGGAACATCTATAGCGGGAATAAATATTACCCTTTGGTATTAAGACTGCCTCTGTCACTAATATATATAAAAATTATCTTTTATTTGTTTGTCATTAGACTGTGGCGCCACCTTGAAGAATTTTAGTTGAATGAATCAACCCCAGTACCTTTTTTTAAGCCTGATACTTATTTTATTGATATCTTTTGCCAAACCACTAAGTTACAGGAAAGTAAAAACACCAACACTGGTTGTCAAGCAGTGGTGGGGAAACAAGAAAAAGATACATGCACACACACTCACACAATGGGCTTCTTTCAGTTTCCGTCTATGAAATCCACTCACAAAGCTTTGGTTGGCCCAAGGTCATAGTAGAAGACACTTGCCCAAGGTGCCATGCAGTGGGATTGAACCCAGAACCATGTGGTTGGGAAGCAATATCATGTCTTCTTACCACACAGTCACACCTGCGCCTGTATGTGTATAAAAATATTCTACTTCAGCATTTGTTTTCACTTTTGTTATGTGTGTGTGTGCCTAATGGTTCAGGTGTTGGGCTTCAGATTGTCTGGTATTAAGTTTCATTCCAATCTCAGCTGTATGTTGTGTCTTTGGGTGAGACACTCCAGTTTACTCCTTCCATTCGGCTGAAAATGAAGACCAACAGCAGTTGAAGTTTACCTTGCAAAATACTTGCTCTCTGTCCAAGAATAGGAGTGCTGACTGCCCAAGGCTTTATTTCCATTATCTTTTATTTGTTTCAGTCATTAGACTGTGGCCATGATGGGGCACTGCCTGGAAGAACTTTAGTTGAACGAATCAATCTCAGTGCTTATTATTATTATTATTATTTTTTTGAAGTCTGGTACTTATTGGTCTCTTTTGCCAAACTGCTAAGTTACAGGAATGTGTACACACTAACACTGGTTGTCAGGTGGTGGTGGTGGAGGACAAGCATTAGCTACAATGACACACACATCTTTCAGTTTCTCTCTACTAAATCCACTCCCATAAGGCTTTAGTTGGCCTGGAACTATAGCAGAAGACACTTGCCCAAGATGCTATGCAGTGGGACTGAGCCTGGACCCAAATAGTTGCGAAGCAAACTTCTTACCTCATACCCATTTAAATACTATTGGGTTGTCCGGAAAGTTCATGCCGATTTTTAAAGGAAAGAAAAAAGGTCAATAAATACTTGCCATTACATTTTTAATCAACCAAATATGAACCATTTTGTTGCACAATGCGTCTCCATCTTTCCTTTAACTTGAAAATACCCTCTTCCCTGAATTGAGGTGGTTTCATGACAAAGAATTCATCAAGGTATCTTTTTACATCATCCATGGAATTGAAATTTTTACCATTAACACTATTCTGCAGCGACCTGAATAAGTGGAAATCTGAAGGAGCAATATCTGGTGAATACGGAGGGTGGGGTAACACATCCCAGCCGAGCTGCAGCAATTTTTGCCTGGTTCCCAAACATCAAGTGCCAAAAATGAACTTTCTTATCTTCCATTTTAAAGGGTTACAAAATTAACACAGGTTATAGGAACATAAACCTCCTTCCCTGAAAAGATAGCTTAAACTTTGCTCTAAACGGAGGTGTAGTCAAATCCTATTTTATGGACTCAACCATGTTCTAAAATAAGTCGAAAGGTAAGCTACTATAAATCGGCACAAACTTTCCGGACAACCCAATATCTTGGCATCTCCGGTCGCTCTATTGATCTCATCTTGATGATTATGAAATAACAGCTTATTGCAGATTCTGTAATAACATTGCTATTACTTTATTAAAATGGGTATTAAATGTGCTTAAGAGAACAAAGCAACAAACTAAAGTAATTTCTATATTTAGTTTCATTCTACTCTTGAAAATTCTAAATCTGCTGCAAGCCAATATCATGTCTACTGGTGATGTAGAATATCTCACATCGACCTAAATTGGCTTTTGTACCCAGATAAGAAACTGATATTACTTCAGGCCAGTGGTAAAACTGCTTGGTAGTTACTCAGTTGACTAGAAATAGCAGACAAATACCCATCTTTAAAAAAGGAAAGAGTCTCTGGATAATGTGGTCCTCAATACATTGTCTGAAAAGTAAAAGATATTCACAGCTCGTTTATATCACGATCTGCAGCAGTGTTCAGACCAGTTACTGACTCAATTTTATAAGAAAATTCTCTTACTATTATTTTTCAATTTTAGAATATTCTGTAAATATATCACTAGTATAGAGTTGAAGTCAGATTAAAGTTGTGATTAACACCTGTTCTGATTAGTCGAACTGGTATACCTTAGGGAATCTTTTGTTATATTGACTAATTAAAAACCAGCTTAAATATCCATATTCTAACAGATATGACCTATTTCCCCTTCACTTTATACATACCAATCCAAACTGAAGTGTTCTTTTCTGAATTTATATGTGTTTGTCCAAATGGATTCTGTTGATATGAACAATATTGAAAAGTTTTACTACTGAAACCAAATTTTCTACCATTCATACTTTGATAATATCATTACTTATACTTTGATTAGATTGGAAAATAAAAAAAAAAATCATAAATTCAATAAATGTGTTTCCATTGAAGCAGAGGAAAACCCATGGTATGATACAAAGTTTCTTAGAGTGATTCTTAACCAGAAAATCCCCAATCAGTTCCATACACTCAAGAGCATGGGATACAGTTTTTAAAATAATTTTCTATAAATAAACATGACAGAATCTTTATGGTTTTCTTTTTTTCTTCTGCTCTTGGTTATCCATATGGGAAATTATTCTAAGCTACTGACATTATTTTCAAAGTTATACTAATATCCACTAGCACTGTTGATAATGATGATGATGATTTCAGCAGTCTGAAGAGGATATGGAATGTCATTATCATTATTGTCATTTTTATACTTAGTTTTCCAGTGTTGTTTTAGGTTTGATGAGACTTATTGAGGCAGTATTCTGTGGCCAAATGCTCATCTTGTTTACCAACCCTTGTTTTTCACCACAAGTTATAACCCTTTGTCAACTCTTCATAAAGGAGAAACAGTGGCCATAACCTTTGCAGGCTCTCTGATTCTGGTGAGATTGAAGTGGTTAATATTCAGTCTGAACTTCTGTAGAACTGTGTAAGTAAAACAGACGAGGTGACAAAGAGAAGACAATATATCTGTGAGCTTGTAATTGAAGCTTGTCAGTGATTGAGTCTTTGCCAACTTGCTGAATGGCCTTTGTTTTTAGTCTACAATGTTAGTCTCACCATCATATGGTTGTAAGAACTCCAAGACTGGTCTTACTTGGGCTTTGTCTAAAGTTTGTGACTAACTAGACTGGAGTAATTCCTGGTATCTAAAGAGGAATCCAAGTTTTGGCAATGTAATATATGGTCCCAAGGAGACCTCACAATGGTAAAGAAAACTGAGATGATATGGTCTGTAGCAAAACCCAGTAACCTTGCAAAGTCCATTTTCCAAGGAATTGTGGAAGAGAAAAGAAGTGGGCAGAAAAAATGTTGGTCAGATAACTGCAAGAATTGGGCAAGCAAATCACTATCTGAAACACAAGCTCTGGCACACAGCCATGATTTTTTTTGAAAAGTAGTGTTATCTGCAATTTCTTACAATCTGAGAGAAAGAGCTCTGTAGAAAGTATCTGATGATTACAGAGATAATAACAAGCACTGAAGCCATTGGAGGAGGTGATTACTGACAACAGTTGCCATTACTTTTGAGATATTGGAAGTGAATTTGTATAAATAAAGTGAACTTGGAGATAAATACAAGAGTAAGTTTCAAAGATTGGAACAGAGAGAGAAAATAAAACATTTGGCAAAAATAGAGGCTAGTTTTTTAGAGTGTACAATTTGAGGGTAATAGAAGAGACATTGTTGAGATCTGTTTTCTTGTAGAGCTGGAATGATCATTGGAGTTTTCAAGCTTGGAAACTATATATTATGGTGTAACTAGGAGCATGGAAAAAGAGAGCTTTAGAGGACTATGATCAATAGGAGAAGGCTGAGGACTGAAACTTGACGGTCTCTTAACTCCACACTGGATTCATCACTGAAGTCATTGCCAACTCTAGCTTTACTTACAGCATCCTTGTACATAGCTTAAATTATCTGCACAAGCCTTTCATCTACACCTGGTTTGTGCAGGTGGTTCAAGCTATGGAAAAACCTTCCTTGTGTTGTTGGTATGATAAAATGGACCCAGCCTATGCTGTAAAATTGTAGCTGGCAAGAGGAGTAATCAGTCATAAAAAAAAAAACACCCGAAAACTTGACATGTATAACAGAAAAATTTTCTTTGTTGCTTTGCATGCCAGATGAGAGACCATGGTAAGTGAGAGACACTCAGCGGGAACAGAGCTTTTCAAACCATGCCTACACAGAAAACGTACATAAAATGATGGTGGTGAGATGTTGATGATGATGCTTATAAAAGGAATATCAGTTTTATAAAAGAAGATTCTTTCTTTTTTTTTTTAATGTCTGAATAACTTACAATTAATTATTATTTGTTAATTACTTGTAAAAATTCAATGAAAATTACAATTTTAAAAAATTAAGAAATTTCAGATGAAAAATACTTATCTTTATAAATTGCTGGCAAATAAATTTAAAAGATAGTTTTTAATTTTTACTTTTAAATATCCATTAAATGTATTTCTTGAAACATATCAAATTGTTCTAAAACATCAAAACAGAACATGGAATGGAAGAGATAAGAAAACATAGTTGTGCATGATGTATTTTTCATGATAAATTTTCTGTTAAAATCCTTACATTATGATATTTTCTCCAATTTTGGTCAACACAATCTGTTCTTGAGAAAGACAAGATGGAATAGACAGGACAAGACCAGAGAGAAGAGGTGACACAAAAAACAAATAGTCATTGAAGAGGTCACAGAATGTGTAATGAAAGAAGTGTGACAGATAAAATAATAATAACAAAACTAAAGAGAAGATCAAAAAGATAGTGCATGTGTTTACTGGCAAAATGACCGTCCCAAGATATAGATACTTATGTATTTATGAAAGCAGAGTTAAAGCAGTCTGCATGGAAATATAATTTTCTGAAGTCTTCATTGAACCATAGAATCTTGACAATAAGGTAAGAATGAATTTGGACCAGAAAGTGTCATTTGAATTTACTCCATTAACTGGCAATATTGTTTTCCACTGGATTTGAAACTACACCTTTTCCTCTGATTGCTGTCTCTTCTGAAGGAATTTTCTAAATCTTTTGTTGTCATTTTTTTAATATATACTTGTTTAAAACTGGGTAAATCTAGAAGGTAGTATAGATACCTTAAAACTGAGAAAAGTGAAAATTGAGTTGTCATTTCATTTATTCATATAGAAACACTGCAAATCTTTGTTATTTGGTATTTGTTAAACTATTAACTGGGTATTTCTACTTTTTGTGATGTACATTAGATTAATGTGAATGTTCACTTCTTTCTGCTCATGTGTTTTGAAAGAAAATGAAAGTAAAAAAAAGGAAATGTAATACTGAAAAATCAGGTTTATGGTTAAAAAAATCTCACACATTTAGAAAATTTGATGCATTTTTTTTTAAATAGCTGCGTGTTGCGTGTTCATACCTCTCTTTCCGGTTTCTACTCAAAACTGTTTACAGATCACAACTATCTCATGAACTCGCGTTCGTGAGGAGCGTGAAGCTCTCCGATGGTTGTGAAAAATTTTATTTTTCAAACTAGGCTCTGCTATTCCTAAATGGGTCGTTATTTTGGCTGAGACATCATCTCCGAGCTGACAGCATCAGCTGAGAGTATGTGAAAGACAAGGGCAAGTAATGCAGACCGACTAATGAGAATACAAAAAGTTCTAAAATGGCCGCCCCGACTAGTTGTGTTGAGCTTCTCGGGTCTTTATTCCCAGATATTGACCCTCAAATATCGAATTATGTCACCGGTGAGTGTATTGGTATAATTCCCAGGTTAAAAATTGATGTACTATACAATCGTTTTGAAAACAGAAACAAATAGAGATGGTGCTAAAGTTGTATTTATTTCAGTTTTGAAATCCCCGCACATCTGTCATTTGGTTCTCAGAAGTTTTGATATTGATTTCTATTCTATCTTGTTGCATCGAATGTACCCTACACATTTGGCTTTACAATACTTGTCTAATTTCCCACGACTTAAAATTCAATGTATTTCGTTTTATTTATCTTAATCCGGATACTGTTTTCTCTGAGTTTCGTTCGGTAATCAACCATATTTTACTGATACTTTAAGCAATATTTATAATATTATGCAAGGTTGTATAACTAACGAACACTGAAAAAAATCTAGTAATACGAACACTTTACAAATCAACCATTGTTTACTTATCACAAGTTTCTACAACTTATTTTTTTTATTGAGCCGCCACGTGTTCTTAATTTATTTCTTTAATTAGAACTCTTTTTAATTCGACACTAATACGCTGACGAAAGATTTTTTTTTATTTGTTTGTGCTTAAAAATGTATGTGTAATCATGTGAGAGTATTCATATGTCTCTGGTGGATGATTTTCCGTTCTTCCGAAAACTCTATCCATAATTGCTTCTATTGTGCTTGGTTCATGAACTACTATCACTTGCTTGTGCTTGACAGTATATCTATCTTATTCCATACCATTCTTACGTTAGGTGCTTTCTATCACTTCCACTCATTATATCATTCAACACTTATCAAGACTGCCAATCAATTCGTAATTCTTAGACCGTATAAATTATCGTTGTTCTTTAACTACACATCCTGTCTCTCTTATATTTGATGACACTTCTCAAGTTAAGTATCTTAAACTAAGAGATTTTTCTCTCTTTTTATGAATGTGTTATGATAATACGATAGAATTGAAAAGTCTGACAATGATAACCGTTCCTAGTTGTTTGACGGCGTCATGCCGGTTGGTAAAAACAATGAACGTGTATTTCACTTCCTTTCGAGAGGGGTTTTGACCAGCTGAAAGGGCTTAAGTTTGTCTGGATCTCTGTTTGTGTATAATTAGATGTTTATACAACATAAAAATACATAAATCGTTAAACAAACTGGAAAGTAGTTCAATATTGAACTGATCGTATTCTCTTATAATTTAGTATAGGAAGAGAGTACATTATATATTTCCTATTCTAAGAAAAAAAAATGTTAGCTGATCTTTTGACACCTGCGATGCCATCATCTGAGTGACTTAATTGGGTTGGTAGGCTTTGTCGGAAAATTGTTGTATTGTGAATGGCTGGTATTGGTATTCATAAAGAGTTTAGCCTTTGCGAACACATTCAATGCTTATCAAAACCTCAGTTGGGACTCTGTTAGGCCATTTATTACACTCCGAATCAAATAAAAGAACCAAAACTAAGAAGCATAAAATATTAGATTATCTTTTTAAATAGCTATGAAACTTCCGAATTAAAAAAAAAAAATATTTATTGTCATATGCGTATGAAACCCAAAAGATATTGACGTGTACTAAACAGTGAAAGTGGTTTCAAGTGAAATTGTGAAATGTAATGAACTAATTAAGTGGGTAACTTTAAAAAATAATTTCTTTCATTTCTTCAGGTTTTTTAGCCATTGGCTTGCCATATTCTATTCATTTTCTTACTTATAAACTTGATATATTTACTTTTATATCCTATTTAGCCATTTATTAAAATGAACATTTTCAATAATCAAAAGACACGCATGGAACATACTATTAATTCATATTGCTTTGAGCATATGGATTCAAAATCAAAAGTCCTTTTTAAATCAGAATGAGAGAGAAAATTGAACCAGAACACTAATATTGTCAAAAATTAGATTTCTTAACCCTTTAGTAATCTAAACTGGCCAAATCCTGTTTTATGTGCAATCTGGCCAGATCTGGCCTCTCTCACACTATAATGTTATTCTAAAAATATACAACTACATCATTGATGTCTCAAAGTTATGAGATAATGCCCGATTGATTCAAAATAATGTGAATAATTATGCATTACATTTGACAGAATGATCTGAATGTTAGCGGGTTAAGAGTTGGATCATATATGGAAAGAAGTAAAGAATTGGCAAGATATCTAACAAAGAATTGAGTTATTATGGTAGATGTCACAGTTGTGCAGTGAAAGTAAAGATCCTTAAAGATGTATATTTATTCTCTTTTTTAGGAATTATTGAAGATTCTGCTGATGATTTTGATACAGCTGATGATATATATGAAGCAATTGGTGCTTTGTTGCTAGATTCAGCAACCGGCAAAACAGAGGATGATGTTTTTGATATATGTGAAAAATTTCATGGTATTGTCAAAAGGTAAATATTTTTTTTTTTACAAAACTTCAAAAAAAAAAAAAAATTTTTCACTTTCTGTTCAAATTATCTGAGAAGTATCTAATTTGCATTGGTTTTGATGTAACAGATTCCACAACCAATATTGTTTTGGCTATTCTTGAAGTATTCTTTGATTTATGTTTTTGGCACTTGCAGATAACTAAGAAATGTTTCAAAATTAAACCATTTCACATGCTGTAAAATGTAACAAGGAGTGTTTTGAGTAAGATAACTTAGTTTTATTATGAGTCTTTTATTTACCACTTCAATATCAGAACAACCAGTTTAAAGCTGTGCTTTTACAAGGAAAGATTTATGAAAATAACCAAAGTGTCAGATTATATCATCACCATAATTTTTCTATGCTAGCATGGGTTGTCACAATACTCTGTCATCTGGCTCAAACAGTAAGAAAGAAAATTATAAATAACTTGTATGTGTCGTAGTTTTTCTTGAATGTTTTTTTGTGGCAAGCAACTTTTTATAACATTGACTACTCTACAGTATGGATCAGGTGCTATTATCATGCAGCTGGCAAGTAGATCAGTTGTCTGTTACAGGATAAAAGAGTCTCCTCAACCTTGTTTCAATTTTTTTCTTCAGTATATAGGATATAGGATTGTCTTCAAGTGACTTGTAGAGTTGACATCTCTTACTCTTTTACTTGTTTCAGTCATTTGATTCTGGCCATGCTGGAGCACTGCCTTTAGTCGAGCAAATCGACTCCCAGGACTTATTCTTTGTAAGCCTATTACTTATTCTGTCGGTCTCTTTTGCCGAACCGCTAAGTTACAGGGACATAAACACACCAGCATCGGTTGTCAAGCAATGTTGGGGGGGGGACAAACACATACACACACACATCATCATCATCATCATCATCGTTTAACGTCCGTTCTCCATGCTAGCATGGGTTGGACGGTTCGACCAGGGATCTGGGAAGCCAGAAGGCTGCACCAGGCTCCAGTCTTATCACACATATATATATATATATATATAAAGGCAAAGTTTACGAAAATAAACAGAAGATAAAGGCAGGTGGAGTACAAACAAACAAATGTATTAGTATAGTGCTCAGGAATAGAAATAGAAAAAGTCTTTTACGTTTCGAGCCTACGCTCTTCGACAGAAAGATACACAGAGAAAAACAAGGAGAGAAAAAAATGTGTGTAGGAGCTAACGATCTATCATGACATCCTGACTTCGGACAGTGGTCAGACGCGAGAGGGACAGTAGGGGAGATAACAGGGTCAAGTGACTTCCAATATGACAAGCTTCTTTCAGTTTCCCTCTACCAAATCCACTCACAAGGCTTTGGTCAGCCCGAGGCTATAGTAGAAGACACTTGCCCAAGGTGCCATGCAGTGGGACTGAACCCGGAACCATGTGGTTCATAAGCAAGCTACTTACCACACAGCCACTCCTACGTCATGTATACATTTTTCTCCTCAGCTAAGATGGTTGGTATCATAATCATATGACAACAGTAGGTATAATCTTGAGGTGATTATTTGCTCTAAAAACGTTCATTTTGTAATACAGTTGAACAACAAAATAAATGAAAGGCAAAATATTATTGCATGCTTGGTAGAGTTTTACTCTCTTGTGAGTTGTCAACTTATTAACACGTATCAACTAGGATATTCTGGAACTGACAAGTTTAAATCAATCAGGCTATATATTTAATTTCTGTTAAGATTGTGAGCTGCCAGAATTGTTCGCATGCTGAGCAAAATGCTTAGCATTTCATCCACGTTTACTTTCTGAGTTCAAATACCACCGAGGTCCACTTTGCCTTTCATCTCTTTTCGGGTCAATAAAATAAGTACCAGCTGAACATTGGGGCCAATGTAATCGACTTGTGCACTTCCTCGGACTTGCTGGCCTTGTGCCGAAGTTTTAAACCAAATATTTAGTTTCTGTGGATTGTGTTTCTGACCTGACCAACCTTGATGATGTTTAGATCTCATCAAAGTCAGCTTTACTTCTGCGGTTGATGAACCACCAATCAATTACTAGTATTTATTTAACTGACTGTCCTCTCTCCAGTTCTTTAGCCCGGTCAGTGTCTGAAGTGAATATTATTAGCAACAGGGTACTATATTTGCGGCACTGTTACATTCAGTGTACTGTATTGTTGATGGTTTGGCTGAACAGCTGTATTTGAAATTGAACTGGTTTAGAGTATGGTTAATCAACTTGACCATAATTTAATAATAATGAAATTATTGTATGCAGTGCTCAGGTGCACCACAACTTGTCAGAAAGTGCGTATAAAGTGTATGCAGTAATGTACAAATGTCTGGAAAGTGAACAATGTATGAGTCAGATACATGCTTGTGTGTATAGAGGGGAGAAAATCAGGTGTAGTGTTGGCGAATCTCAGAAAGCATGGAAGTTTTGAAGGATGTAGTGCTCCGACAACTAACAACTGATGCCGGCAGTTTGTTCCATGCTTCAGCAACTCTCAGTGTGAAAAAATGTTTCCTAAAGTCATGGGAGCTGTGCTGTTTTCTGACTTTGTAAATATGCCCATGGGTGTTAGACGAGTGGAGTTTGAAAAGGTGCTCAGAGTTATTGCTGTTGTCTTGACATTAGTACTTCTAAGTGAAGGTGTGTGGCTTCGTGGTTAGGGTATGTGTGTTTGAGGCTCCTTGTCTTGACATCATGTTGTGAGAGTAAACAAGCATCACTGTCAGACAGGCAATATTGTTTGTTTCCAGTTTTCCATGAAAAACATGTCTGGCATGGGGCAGTATTACCCTGCTTGGTAACAGGAATGATATCCAACTGTAGAAAATCTGTCACAATAAATTCTTACTCCTGCAAGCATGGAAGAGTGGATGTTAAACAGTGATACTGATAATATATATATACTAGCAGTATTGCCCGGCATTGCTTGGGTTTGTTTTGACCCTTTAGAATTGGAATTTTTTAAAGTAAAAATTTTGCATTATGTAGCTTGTTATTCTCTTTAAGTGAACATTTTTCTGGTTGAAATACACTGAAAAACGGCAACACAGCAGTCAAAAAATCGTAAAAAATTGGGATTTTCATAGAAAAAAAAGCACCTTTTTTTATGTAAATAATTTTTAGTGTTAACAAGGTCTGATTTGAATTTTTTCTTCTATGGAAGGAAAAGCAAGCCTTCTTCTATCATACTCTCAATTTTGGTCAACTTGCGCCGCAGGGTCTCGGAGGAGACAGTGTTAGTTGAAGGCTACCAAATCTGCCATACACAGACAACTTCAGCTTTATATATATATATATATATATATATATATATGTAAAATAATATGTGACAATTATTCGGTAGCCAAGATAAAACTCTGAGTTTCGGATGCTGAGGTAGAATAATTGTCACATATTATTTTACAGATAAATTCCTCTATTTACATAATATTGAGGGTAATAATATTGACTGCTGCTGATTTTATACCATAAGCTTTATCTTTTAAGTATCCCCATGAAAAAATTTGATGGTGTGATTACTATGGTAGTGTGGGGTATCCCCATCTTGCTGGAAATAAAACTTCACGTTTTTTAAGTCCTCTTAAATGCTTGGTATGATTGATAGTTACTGCAAATTCAAGCAATTGGGACTGGCAACAGTACTATAAAAAATAATAAAAAAACCCAGAAACAAAACGATCCAATTAATCCTTTTGATGATAAACCACACCATGCTATAATTCCTGGTAAATTAACATATTCTGTAATATGTATATTCTCAGATACTCAGTAGTTGGTTAATTGAACCATTTAGTTTAAATGTAGCCTCATCACTTCCAAACATTCTTTGTTGGAAAGTGTGCATCTTCTATACATCTTACCAAGTACCATTCACAAAACTTCACAATTTTAGTCTAGATCATCTTCATTAAGAGTATGGATTGCTTCTTGAATGTAATTTTTCTAATGACAACACTTCAAAATGTGATGGATACTTGATTTTGAAATTCCTGTCTCACAGTTTGCTTGTGTATAGGTATTCTTAAACTCTGGTAATATATTTCTAGTAACCTTTTTTGCTTTGTGGGGCTCATTAATCTTATAGAAAAATTTCTTGTAGACATTCTAAACAATTTCATCAGCTTCAAATTTCTCTCTTATTTGAGTGAGGTTAAGCTACAAAAGTGGATCTGATTGAAACTCCCTTCCAAACTTTCTTTGCACTTTGGCTGTTTTCAAATTTCCAGTAACATTTTAGGGTAAATTTTCTTTGTTCAAAGTCTAGTCTGGTTCCCTTTATTATTTTTAATGGATTAAATGTGAAAGAGAATGAAAATTGAGTTATTAGCTGTTAAACGTGTGTGTATAATACACATATATATGCATACAAACATACATACATACACACACAGTTTGAATTTATAAAAACCTTTTTTTTTTTTTTTTTTTCGTTTAGTCTTGTCTCCCGGTTCATAGCCACTCTGATTTTTCAAACCCATTTGCTAGCTCACACGATTAACAGAACCTCTTACTAAGCTACGGCGTTATATTAGTTATCAATAATGATTATTCCCTCTGATTTTTCAAACCCATTTTCTAACTCACACGATTAACAGAACCTCTTACTAAGTTACGGTGCACCCGCCCTCCCACCCCCTCCACACATACCGGAAGTTCCTATTCTTTGCCATCCCGGGGTTGCTTCCCATGAAGACTGCAAATGCTCTTTCACCATCCCTACCCCCTAGTCTTGACCTATGTAAGGTAATGTTCATACAGTGCAAAATATGAAAGGCTAGTGTTATGCAGGTTGTACTGAAGGCTACTTTACTACTTCATTACTTGCACATGAATTCTGCCAAATGCGAGCTTTCTTTTCAGGTACACCGTCCCAGGGTCTCTAGAGCCCATGCCTCCCACACCCTCAGGGTTGGCACACTGAAAGGTAGGTCTGGTGAGATAGTCGAGATGCTTGAACGGAGATGTGTGGATATATGTTGCATGCAAGAAATAAGGTGGAGAGGAGGATCAGCTAGGTTCCTCACAGGCAAGGAACGCAGGTACAAGATTTTCTGGGCAGGGAACACTGACGGGGTTGGTGGCGTGGGTATACTTATCGCTGAGAAATGGGTAGATAAGTAATTGAGGTAATCAGAGTATGTGACAGAATACTTAAGATTAGATTAGTGCTTCATCATAGTTTAGCAACCATTATATCAGCCTATGCTCCTCAGTCGGGGCTACCCGATGGACAGAAAGACCGATTCTATGACATTCTACTGCAGACTACCTCGTTGACGAACGACAGAGACCTTATCTTTGTGGCTGGTGACTTTAATGGTCACGTTGGATGACATGCTGGGGCCTTCCATGGCGTACATGGAGGCTATGGCTATGGCTCCCGCAATGAGGAGGGAACCAGGCTGCTGGAGTTCTGCGATGCAAATAATCTTATGATTTGCAACACTAACTTCAGGAAACCTACCAGCCACCTAGTCACTTACTGATCGGGCCAACATACCAGCCAAATTGACTACATCCTTGCAAGGCAAAGGGAGAGATGGCTGCTTATAAATGCCAAAACCTTCCCAGGTGAAGAATGTACCCCACAACATAGACTGGTAGTTAGTGACTTTAGGATCAGGACTAGGAGGACAACCAGAAGACGACCAATATGGAGAAGAAGGATCTGGAAGCTTAAAGATCCTGCAAATGGACAGAGATTTAGGGACATATTACTTGAAGCCTTTGACGAAGTAGAAGGGGATAGAGCATCACAGGGGGTAGAAGACAACTGGACGTTTCTAAGGGACAACCTGCTGAGAGCCACTGACCAGATCTGTGGCTGGTGCAAAGTCCCCTCTCGACCTAGAATAACGTGGTGGTGGAACAATATTGTAGACAGGGCTATTAGAGAAAAGAGACAGGCTTGGAAGGTCTGGAAAAATGGGGGTAGCAGGGAATTGTATCAGACTGCCAAAAGAGAAGCTAGGAGACAGGTTTATTTAGCCAGAGGGGAAGCAGATAAGAAAAAATTTGCCAATGTTCTGCGCCGTGAGGACCAAAGACTGGAGGTGTTTCGCGTTGTAAGACAGTGTGTGACAGAGAATCGTGATGTGGTAGGAGAGAAGTGTGTTCGCATGGAAGATGGTTCACTTGCGCTAAATGAGGATGCAAAGAGAGAGGTTTGGAGATGCCACTATGAAAGGTTGCTGAATAAAGAAAATGAATGGGATAAAGAGAGTCTGCCGAATGTTGACCCAACAGAGGGACCAGCTATCCGAGTTGATAGTTCCGTGGTAGCTAAGGCAATTAGAAGCATGAAGATAGGGAAAGCCCCAGGCCCATTAGGAATCACTGCAGAGATGCTCAAAATGTCTGGTAGTGTCGGCTATAGCCTAGTCACCCGTATAGTTAATCAGGTGATACACAAAGGAGTCATACCCAATGACTGGTGTAGCAGCATAATAGTCAACTGCTACAAAGGTAAAGGTGACACCCTACATACAAATAACTACAGAGGTATCAAGCTGTTGGATCAGGTGATGAAGGTTACGGAGAGGGTCATAGCCCAACTAATTAGTTTAGATGAGATGCAGTTTGGGTTTGTGCCAGGGAAAAGTACTACTGATGCTATATTCCTGGTAAGGCAACTGCAGGAGAAATACCTAGCCAAAGATAAGCCCCTGTACCTGGCTTTTGTTGACATGGAGAAAGCCTTCGACAGGGTCCCCCGATCCCTTATCTGGTGGTCAATGAGGAAACTAGGGATAGATGAATGGTTAGTGAGAGCTGTGCGGGCAATGTATAGGGACGCTGCTAGTAAGGTGAGGGTTGGCAACGAGTACAGTGAAGAATTCCGGGTAGAGGTAGGGGTCCACCAAGGCTCAGTCCTCAGCCCCCTCCTATTTATCATAGTCCTCCAGGCAATAATGGAGGAATTCAAGACAGGATGCCCCTGGGAGCTCCTCTATGCTGATGACCTTGCTCTAATTACTGAGTCGCTATCAGAACTGGAGGAGAAGTTTCAGGTGTGGAAACAAGGATTAGAATCGAAGGGCCTCAGAGTCAATCTAGCTAAAACCAAAGTCGTAATCAGTAGGAAGGTAGACAAATCACAAACGCCTTCAGGTAGATGGCCCTGCTCGATCTGTAGAAAAGGTGTAGGTAGAAACTCTATAAGATGCACCAAGTGTAAGCTATGGACACATAAGAGGTGCAGCAATGTCAAAGGAAGGCTAACTAGGAAGATGGTTTTTGTATGTGGCAGATGCTCAGGAACAATAAACACTGAAAATGCTCTGAGACCAACTTCCGTCACTTTCCAGGGAGAAAAACTAGAAATAGTTGATAGTTTCCGTTACCTAGGTGACCAAGTCAGCAGCGGGGGCGGGTGTGCTTAAAGTGTAACTGCTAGAGTAAGAATAGCTTGGGCAAAGTTCAGAGAGCTCTTACCTCTGCTGGTGACAAAAGGCCTCTCGCACAGAGTGAAAGGCAGACTGTATGATGCGTGTGTACGAACAGCCATGCTACATGGCAGTGAAACATGGGCCGTGACTGCTGAGGATATGCGTAAGCTCGCAAGAAATGAAGCCAGTATGCTCCGATGGATGTGTAATGTCAGTACTCATACTCGGCAGAGTGTAAGTACCTTGAGAGAAAAGCTGGACCTAAGAAGCATCAGTTGTGGTGTGCAAGAGAGACGTTTGCGCTGGTATGGTCATGTGGTGAGAATGGATGAAGATAGTTGTGTGAAAAAGTGCCACACCCTAGCGGTTGAGGGAACCTGCGGAAGAGGCAGACCCAGGAAAACCTGGGACGAGGTGGTGAAGCACGACCTTCGAACTTTAGGTCTCACTGAGGAAATGACTAGAGACCGAGACCTCTGGAAGTGTGCTGTGCGCGAGAAGACCCAGCAGGACAAGTGAGTCCATAACCCGTGGCCTTCTACATGGGATGGAGCCAGCCTACGTATGCATACCTTCCCTTCTTGGGACACAAAACTCTACTTGTGAAGACCTGTTGAGGCAAGTGAGGATCAGAATCGAAATCGATCAATGGAAATTGCAGATGTGTTACCAGTGCCGGTGGCATGTCGAAACTCTACTTGTGAAGACCTGTTGAGGCAAGTGATGATCAGAATCGAAATCGATCAATGGAAATTGCAGATGTGTCACCAGTGCCGGTGGCATGTAAGAGAACCTTCTGTTTCGCGACCGTTGCCAGCGCCGCCCCGACTGGCCTTGTGCCGGTGGCACGTAAAAAGCACCATCCGTTCGTGTCCATTGCCAGCTGTCTGGCACCTGTGCGGGTGGCACATAAAAAGCACCCACTACACTCACGGAGTGGTTGGCGTTAGGAAGGGCATCCAGCCGTAGAAACACTGCCAGATTTGACTGGGCCTGATGAAGCCTTCTGGCTTCACAGACCCCAGTAGAACCGTCCAACCCATGCTAGCATGGAAAACGGACGCTAAACATTGATGATGATGAAAAGATGAAGCCAGGTGAAGGAACAACAAGCAGGTGCATTAGTTTAACCTGCGGGAAGAATGGAAAAGTCTTTGATGTTTCGAGCCTATGCTCTTTGACAGAAAGGATTGAGAGGAAAAAATGGAGAGAGAATGAAAAAAAACGGGGAGAGAAAAGAATATGTAGGGATTAACAGTTCAACATGATGAAATGTTATGTCTATATATCATCATCATTTAACATCTGTTCTCTATGCTGGCATGGATGGATGGTTTGATAGGAGCTGGCATGCTGAAGAGCTGCATTAGACTCCATTGTCTACTTTGGCATGGTTTCTACGGCTGGATGCCCTTCCTAATGCCAACCACTTAACAGAGTATACTGGGTGCTTATGTGGAACCAGCACAAGTCTTTTTTACATGGCACCAGTGGGGACACCAAATAACTTGAAGAGATCAGCTGATTTTTGTTTATAGCCGAAAATTTGATGTTAAGTTAAATTTTTGGCTCAAAAAGCAAAAAGCAAGGCCATGTAGGGGGACGTGGAGTTATGTACAGGGAGGGTGTTCATGCAAAGAGTTCAAGCCATTTCTGGTCAAGAGAGACTTTGAACCGAGTGGTCGTTGGCATCTTCACTATCTCGTCCGGCAGCTTATTCCACGGATCCGCAACCTGGACGGAGAAAGCCCCTCTCCTTTGATTGAGACGAAATCGTCGCAGATAGAGCTTTTCGGAGTGACCCCGCAGCCGACGCTCTGGAGCAGGAGTGAAGAACAGCTCTTTCGAGAGGTTACACTTTCTGCTTATGATGTGTTAGTAGATCAACCCAGTTACGTATATGGATTAATTCCCAATGACTCTTGTTAGAATCTTTCTTTATATGATTCAGATATGAATTAGTTTTCTTAGAATACAACATTAATTGATCATTTCACTACATATTGTCAGTTATTTTTGAATATTCTTACTAATATTATTGTTTAGCCTCTAGTTAGTTCTGATTGAGTAGATTGTAGTCATTATAGCACTGACTATCTTGTCTTTTTTCCTGACATAATTTATCTAGGAGTATGTTATCCAATGTGTATCCTTCTTTTTTCGAAGGTAGCAGTATATAAGTTGAGAGACATTTGGCTATGCCTCTTAGCTTGTGCAATTGTAGAGGCCATGTGTGTTATAGTATCACAGTTTTTGTATGTCTTGACTTTTATTTTAATACATTTCTGCTAAATCAACATATTTGTTTTTAAGCCTCTAATTTTTAAGATTTCATTTAAAACTACATGAATGCTTTATTATTTTCACAGTTCACAATCATCAGATACCATGGAACATAAAGTTTTAAATTCTCCTATTCAGATTGGGTCTTTGAGTCTCAATACACGTGCTCAAACTGTAGAACCTCAAAGTATCTGGTTAACAAAAAAGGAGAACGTTTCTGTAAGTATATGACAACAGAACACTTCTCTAACTTATTTTCCAATGTATATTATCCATTTGTTAAAAAGTTTTGCAAAGCGAAATAAATTAGCTGCATTTTTCAGCATACAGGTCAAATTTTTCAGACCAAAATTTACAGCCAACAAAAAAGGTGGTTCAACTTATACATCAAGACAATTTTGGAGGACCAAAGATTCCATGTGAAATGCAGCAGGATTTGGAAAGATAGTGACGATGCTTGAATGTTTACACTACATACAACGTTGACTTGTGTGCTGGAAAATACAGTAGTTCATCATGAAGAAGAGAAAAAGTTTAACATTTCAGGACTAGACTCTTGGCAAAGGCTCAAATGTTTAGGAAATAATTGGTGCTTTGTTACCAGATTCAGCAACAATCAAAACAAAAGATAATAATTTTGATATATTCTTTTATTATTTTTAACTTGTTTCAGTCATTTGACTGTTGCCATGCTGGAACACCACCTTGAAGGGTTTTTAGTGGAACAATTTGACCCCAGGACTTATTTTTCTAGTCTAGTACTTATTCTAATGGTCTGCTAAGTTACGGGGACGTAAACACACCAGCACTAGTTATCAAGCAGTGATTGGGGGGGAACTAAGACAGACAGACACACACACACACGTGTGTGTATATATATAAGAAGAGCTTCTTTCAGTTTCTGTCTACCAAATCCACTTACGAGGTTCTGATTGGCCCAAGGCTATAGTAGAAGATACTTTACCAAAGTGTCATGGAGTTTGACTGAACCTGGAACCATGTGGTTGGGCAGCAAGCTTCTTTACCCCACAGTTACATTTGAAGGTATTTAAAGTAGTGAATTGACAGAGTCATTAGAATGTTAAATGAAATGCTTTTTGGTATATATTTTGTCTTCTTGCATTCCGAGTTCAAATTCTGCTGAGGCCAGTTTGTATTTCATCTTTCCGGGATCGTTAAATACAGTACCAGTCTAGGACAGTAGGACTGGCAGAATTGTTTGGGCATTTGATGAAATACCTTGCTGTATTTACTCTGGCCATAAGGTATAGCTTTGTGGTTAAGAAGCTTGCTTCCTAACCATGTGATTTGTGGTTCAGTTCCACTGACCAAGTCTTCTACTATAGCCCCAGGTCAACCAAAGTCTTGTAAGTGGATTTGACTGGAAACTAAAAGGAGCCTGTCATATATATGTGTGTGTATGTGTGACACACACACACACACTCTCTCTGTGTGCAGTCCTGAAAAGGGACGTGAGCACTGCCCCTTTCCTTCTGATTAAGCAATAAAAATTATTTAAAAAATTGACATAAGAATTTATAAACTTTTGAGAGAACATGAAATAATTCTTTTTTTGGAACAGTGGATCTTGAAGCACATAAAACTATAAATAACAGCATGTAAGTATTGAGGTGAAAATCCTTTTGAATAGAAACCATCAGGAGCTGCCTGTGTGATGTGAACTTACACAGGGCAGCCTTTGACATTTTCCATCCAAAAGAGATTTTCAACCCAATATTTACATGCATTTGCTTCAAGAGCCACTCTTCCAAAAGAGAATTATTAAAAAATTGTTAAAAGATAATATTTTTGCATTTTCTTTGCAAAACTTTGAAAATTTGTTTTAATACCAATAATAAACACAGTTTCTCATGTTGTCAAAGGGTCCTACCTGAAAATGTAGATGTCTCCTCTTATGTCAAATTTTTTGCATTTTGTGAGCTTTTTGTACTTAATCTTTGTTAATGTATACCTTCACTAGTTACCTTGCATTCTACTATTTCACATTATTGTCCATGAGTTGGTATCGATTGAGCAAACCTACAATCAAAGGTGTTACCTTTCATTACCATCTATTTTTATTTTCAAGTTTTTTTTTTTTAAGACAGCAGACATGATTTGAAAGAGATTTTGCTGCTGTTATGGCTCCCTCATTCATTGGCTTGTCATTATCTCCACCCCAACTCTCAAATACATATATTCTATTACTTGTTTCAGTCATCTGACTGCAGCCATGCTAGAGCACTACCTTGAAGGGTTTTTAGTTGAACAAATTGACTCTGGGACTTCTTTTTTAAGCCTAGTACTTATTCTGTTGTTTGTACTTTCGCTGAACTGCTAGGCTACAGGGACCTAATTACACCACCACCGGTTGTCAAGCAATGATCGAGGGACAAACACAAGCACAAAGACAAACACACATAGATAGATAGATGCATGCAGGCTTCTTTCTGTTTCTGTCTACCAAATTCACTCAAAAGGCTTTGGTTGGTATGGGGCTATAGTAGAAAACTCTTGCCCAAGGTGCCATGTAGTGGGACTAAACCTAGAACCATACTCTTTACTCTTTTACTTGTTTGTCATTTGACTGCGGCCATGCTGGAGCACCTCCTTTAATTGAGCAACTCGACCCCAGTACTTATTCTATCGGTCTCTTTTGCCGAACCGCTAAGTAACGGAGACATAAACACACCAGCATCGGTTGTCAAGCAATGCTAGGGGGACAAACACAGACACACAAACACACATTTGCATATATATATATATATATACATATATACGACAGGCTTCTTTCAGTTTCCGTCTACCAAATCCACTCACAAGGCTTTGGTCGGCCCGAGGCTATAGTAGAAGACACTTGCCCAAGGTGCCACGCAGTGGGACTGAACCCGGAACCATGTGGTTGGTAAACAAGCTACTTACCACACAGCCACTCCTGCACCATGTGGTTGGAAAGCAAGCTTCTTACAACATAGCCACACCTATTGTCCATATTTTTTATTAAGGTCTAAGTTTTGATTGATGTTCGTGGGTTAGTTAGTTTGGTACAGCTGTTATAAGTGCAGGTGTAGCCATGTGGTTAGGAAATTTGTGTACCAATCACATATGGTTCCATGTTCAATCCCACCACATGACACCTTTGGCAAGTGTTTAATACTATAACCTTGGGCTGGCCAAATCCTTGTGAGTGGATTTGGCAGACAGAAACTGAAAGAAGCCTGTGTGATTTGTGTGTCTGTATGTTTGTGTTTCCTTGTCTTGACATTGCATGATAGTTGTAAATCAGTGTCACTCTCGTACAAGCAGTATCATTAATTTTCAATATTCTGTGGGAACATGTCTGGTTATGGAGAAAGTTACCTTGCTTGAACACAGAGTGGGGTGAGGTTTGGTGATAGGAAGGACATCCAGCTGTAGAAAATCTGCCTCAGTAAACTTTCTCTGAACCATACAAGTATGGAAAAGTGGTTACTAAAAACGACGATGATGACAACAACTATTATTATTATTATTGTTATTGCCAAAATGATTAGGGCTGTATATCTATTTCTATTTTAAAATTAATATTCTTATTTCATTGCAGCAAGTTGACCAGAAAAAGTTAGAAAAGGCTGAAGCAAAACTTCAGAAGAAAAATGAAAAAAGAGCATCTCAAACAACAACTGTTAAAAAAGTAACGAATGGGTAAGAAATCTTGAATATCTCAACTTTTGAGATGAAGTAATGAAATATTTTTTTTGTTTTTCAATGCTTATTGTTTTGTTAAGTTTAGGCTCTGGTTGTCTTTTAATTAATCAGCATAAGAATATGTTTATTTAATGGCATAAAAGAGGCACTCCAATTTTAGCAGTTTCTAGTACTCTACTAGTTATGGGAGACCCATATTTGCATATAGGACTTTGGGTGATTTTTGTTTTTGTAAAATGTGCATCTTATATGCCATCAATTATAATATGTAGGGTTAGGGAAACTGAAGACAGTTGAAGTATGGAAAGATCAAAACTCTGGAGAAGAAACCTTAGAAACTACGTATGGTGCAAGTAATGGCTGTATTGTTAAGGAATCCATTTTGCAACCTTGTGGGTTTTGGGTTTGCTCTCACAGCAAGAACAAATGTTTTTTTTTTTACTATATCTTGAGATTGACCAGTATTATGAAATTATACATGTATATATATATATATATATATATATATATATATACATCAAGCGATAGGTTGTAGGTGATGGTAGAGCCAAGATAGGTAAACTTCTCCACCTCTTGTAGTCTGTGGTCTCCAATATGTATGTTTGGGATGTCCGATGTAGCCTGACCTATGATGTTGGTCTTCTTGAGGCTGATAACTAAGCCAAAGCTGCTACATGCTTGCTCAAAACAGTTGACAAGCCTTTGGAAAAGGGACATAAAGGCCTGCGACATCAATATTAGCAACCGTGGAGATTGGAGACATACCGCCAAAGAGGGAACACAAAGGAATGACGGAGGGAGAGAGGAGAAATGGAAAGACCAGAAAAGCCGTCAACAAGAAACTATGACATTACAACCAGCCAGGCAAAATCTTTGCTACATTTGCGGCACCTGCCAGAGGGAGTGTTTGTCCAGGATAGGACTACATAGCCACAACAGGAGATGTATTAGGACATGAAATGTAAAAGCCAGACTAGATTATTTTATGCGCAACTCCATTGTCACCCGAGACAAAAAGGATGCCAACAATATATATATATAATAAAGTTAAAAACATAATAAATGCACAAACAAATGAGGAAACAGACACAGAAAGCTGCCAACTCTTCATCAGTTATCAGCTAGATAGTCAAACACATTTTTGTGCTTTATCGTTGAGGCACAAAATTGTGTTTGATCCTCTGGCTGATAACTGATGAGGAACTGGCAGCCTTATGTGTCTGTTTCTCGTTTGTTTGTGCATTGACAATACGTTATCAACTTATTATTTAATGCAACACTACGTGCTGTCATAACTTTCGTTTACAAGCAAATACATATATATAAACATATATACACTAATATATGTATGCTTATGTATGTGTGTGTGTGTGTGTATATATATATATATATATATATATATATATATATATATATACATACATACATACATACACACACACATATTTATATGGTTATGCATTTGTGTGTGTGTATGTGAGAGAGATTGTCTTCACTTTGCGTTGATATCACTTGGGCAGTGGTGACGTTTGTATATTCTCTGCAGCTCAGCAATTTTATATGTGAAGGCCAGTGGAATAAAAGCACTTCCTTGAACACATGTGAATTGGCCTCAAGGTCAAGGTATCTGGCCAAAGAGTACTGCCTCAAGAAGTTTTGCTCAACTCATGTTTGCATAGAAAAAGTGGACATAAAAATGATAGCGATGATATATGTATAATTATCAAACGAATGTTTCACAGTTTTCTCTTTTTGATTTATTTTCTGCCACAATTTCTGTTGAGAAAAAAAAACAGAAATTTTATGGCACTTTTTTTCCTAACACCAACCAATTTACAGTTAGAACAAACTTTACTGCAGTAGATACCATGAAAGAAACTCTCATACAAGCTTTTGGTGCAAAATATGTGCTTGTTTTATATTGCTAGCCGGAAAATAAATCTCCACCAACTTCAGTGCTGAGACCACCAGATCACGTGATTTCAACCTTCCTTGGTCTTGTTGGTGATAGACACTTGATCACTTACCTCTCCACCAGTGATATATAGAAAATTAGTGTCAGAATGACTCTGGTGTCGTGATTAACCAGTAAGGTTGTTGGTGCCTCTTATGTGGCATCAGCATGGGTACTTTTTACATGACACCTGCACTGATGCTTTTTACATGAAACCATCACTAGTGCTTTTCATGTGGTACCATCAGCAGTGCTTTTTATGTGGTACCAGCACCAGTTGATTTTTTTATGTGGCACCAGCACTGTCAGGGTCACTGAATACCTTGTAAGACAAAAATCCCTCACCTGGGATGTGGAGGAGTAGTATTTAGTGGGTGTGCCAGTTGAGAGATTTAAGGTATGTTTCACAACTGGCACATATATAGTTGCTTATTTTTAGAATGACATTGACAACTAAGTTTGAGAAGCCAGATCTGGTTGGTTTGAATTTAAATCATGGAGAATATATGGGCCAGATATGGCCAGTTTAAATACTGGAATGTTTAAAGACCTTGGTGAAATTTAAACTCAAAATATAGGAGGATCTGATTGAATATTATTGAGTGATATTATTTCATCATTATCATCTTCATCGCTTTATCATCCACTTTTCTATGCTTGCTTACTACCAGTAACACATGCACATGTGTGTGTGTGTGTATGTATATATATATATATATATATATGATGGGCTTCTTTAAGTTTTCATCTACCAAATTCACTCACAAGGCTTTGGTCAGCCTGAAGCTATAGTAGAAGACACTTAACCTGAGTACTGTGCCAAGGTACTGGACTTGAAACCCTGCAGTTTGGAAGCAAACTTCTTACCATAGAGCCATGCCCATTCCTAAGTGCTTTTTTTTACGAAATATATTTAATGTTCTTGATTATCATATTCGATTTTATTCATTTTAAGAAACTGAAAACTACAAAATAAATGTTCCAAAGCAGTCACTTTAGTATTTGATGAAAAGTAATGTATTTTTCTTATTTTTCTTTGAAATTTCTTTTTTAGCAATTGTGAATTAGCATCAGCATCTCAACAGTTAAATAGACGAGATACAAAGATGGATGCAGCAGGTAGCAACAAATCGTATGATATTCGAATTGAAAATTTTGATGTGTCTTATGGAGAAAAGTTAGTATTTTACTTTATTTTTATTTACAGTGTAGTTTTCCCCAGTTCATAATTGATTGAATGTAGTGAAGTTAAAGCAAAGAAAAGATGTTTATAATTTACTCAAAATATCAGAATCTTTGCTATTATAAATATGAATATCTTATATGCTTGTGCAAGCAATTCAGGCCAAAAGGTTGAGAACAAATATATTGATGTCCATTTGACACGAATATTATTTCAAAACATAGTGAAAAAGTGGAGTCAAATATTTAGAATAAGAAGTGCAGCTTTTATCCTGTATTGTTATATACACTTTTCCTTGACTTAGACCATCTGCACTTACGACCGCAAAAAGTCGAACGCTGTGCATTGTTATTGTAAGATGTATGATGGAAAAAGAAAACTATTCAAACAAAGCTCACCATGTTCCTTGAAAAACCATCTGCCTCAACCTAAGAACATGACTGTGAAGATGAAAATCTATTTTCAATTGCACTTTTTTCGCAAGAACAATTTTTTTATTGTATATATGTGTAATTTCATTTGTATTAATTTTTACATTGATTTTAGATTGTATTTTTGTTTATAGTACAGTAGAGTACATATGTATTTTTCACATGTACAATAATCAGATTAAATTTTTGTGTTTTATATTTTTATAACTTGTTTGAACGAAAATAGTGTTGAAAAATATGACCAAATCGACTTAATACAATACTCATTTTCTTGACTACTATATCTTACATAAAATCTTGTTTCACTATCTGTTAATGAACACTTTATGACTTTCTTAACTCCATTAGTATTGTTTAATAACAATTTCCATAGCTGAATATCATATATACCAATGCATATGACACACTTGTTTTATTCTTAAAATTATCAAATAAATTACCATGTATCTGATCTGATCATATTGTGGATGTGATATCAAGTGTGTGATGAAATATATCAAATTTGTTTTGTCCGCAAAAATGTAGGAGGTTTTGTCTTATGTGTAAGTGCATCTTACACACTAGCAAATATGGTAGATATTTGTTGCAACTCTTTCCAAAAGAACAAAGCCGTTTTGTTCATACATAACGTCTAAGTGGTATTCCTCACAATATTATTATTTTACCCAATGAAAGACTTGTTTTATTTCTGAATGATATATTTTTATACTTATATTTTGCAGGAGCCTCTTGGTTGATGCTTCCATTCATTTAATATACGGTCGTCGATATGGTTTTGTTGGGCGTAATGGATTGGGCAAGACAACTGTGTTACAAATGATATCTAGGTGAGTTAAAATCTGACAGTTTTACACTTTTCCTCATTCATATAATTTCTGTTTTGTATGAATATATCTGGAATGTAGTCTTTATTTTAAAAGATATTTAAACAAAATATGCAAAAGCTTCCAAATGTGTTAATTTGCATTGTTATAAGTACAGAGTAAATCTGTGATTAAAGCATAGGGCAAAATACATAGCAGTATTTTTTCCAGATCCCTGTGCTCTTATTTCAAATATCTTATACAGATTTGTTTTTCATCCAGTTCAGAGCTGTGGATTTGCAGAATTTTTAGAGCTTTAGATGAAATACCTTATGGTGTTTATTCTGATTCTTTACTTTCAGAGTTCTTGGGTGGTAGATGTAATCTTTTATAAATTTCGTCCTTGGGCACTCTCAATAGTGTTCACTCCATTATAAGCATTTAGATCAGGTCTCTTGTTTGAGTATAATTTCCTCTCTCTGTTAGTTTTAAAGGCCCTGAAAAATAAATGGTCATGAGCATTATTCTTCCCCCAGTAAGTGGTTAAAAAAAGTGTTCCAATGTTTGCTTTAGACATAATGTATTTAAGACTATATTTTCCAGTGTACCCTCTCCTCACTTTTTTCTGAGATTGTAATGTATGACTAGAGCTGTTTCTAGCAAGTCTAGCTGCTGTGTTAAGTTTTTCTGTAAAGTTTGACTTCAGCTTTGGTGTTTGTAAATTACTGTACATTGTGAAAATAAACGAACACTTTTAAGCTAATTAATAAAAGAACTTGTCTCTGGATATTTATTCTTAGTATAAAGCACTTATCCTTTCAGCATTCCGATTACTCTGTCAAATGTAATGCTTATTAATTCATATTGTTTTGAATTAACCCTTTAGTGTTCAGATTATTCAATCAAACATAATGCCTATTGATTCCCATTGATTTGAATTAATCATGCATTATCTCATATCTTCAAGATCTTGATGGTGTAATGACTTAATGTAGAATAACATTGTAGGGTAGGTGTGAGAGCCTGGATCTGGTCAGTTTGAGCATAAAACAGATTAAATATTTTGGCCGGATATGGCCGGTTTAAATACTAAAGGGTTAATCATGCATTATCTTACAGCTTTGAAATTTCAATGATGTGATTGTTTATTTTTAGGATGACATTATAGGATAGGTATGAGAGGCCAAATTTGTCCAGTTTGAACTTAAAAGCAGTTAGAATATTTGGCCAGTTATTGTCAGTTTAAATGCTAAAGGGTTGATGTACTAAATCTAATGACACAATAATCATTATAATATGTTAATATGGGTTTGTGTAAATTTCTTTTTAAGAATTTGTTTT
Source organism: Octopus sinensis (assembly GCF_006345805.1). NCBI lineage: Eukaryota > Metazoa > Mollusca > Cephalopoda > Octopoda > Octopodidae > Octopus > Octopus sinensis. The sequence continues at coordinate 49,139,118 of NC_043005.1, read as the reverse complement.
AGAAGATTGGAGTCATGACATGTAAATAATTTACTACAACTGCTTTGTTCTTCATTGATGGTGCTATGGTTTTTATTTCATCCTTTTTATTTTCTCAGCGGTCAACTGAAGATCCCATCTCACATCACAATTTTACATGTTGAACAAGAAGTTGTGGGTGATGAAACGTTAGCATTACAGAGTGTGTTAGAATCAGACCAAAGACGGGAGAACTTGTTAAGAGAAGAAAGGGATATTAACACACAACTACAGGATAAGGAAGGGTATGTGATGCTAATTATTTTGTTTGTAATTCAGAGTAGAAGATGAGTTCTTGAGTTTTCATTCTTTCTAATAACAAAACCTCTGTAATTTTGCAAGACCCAAAAGAAGCCTGTCGTAACACCTGTTAAACATTTTGTCATCCCTTATGTTCTATGTTCAAATTCCGCCAAGGTCAACTTTGCCTTTCATCCTTTAGGAATCAATAAAATAAGTACCAGTTGAGCACTGGGGTTGATTTAATTGACTTATCTCCTCCTCCGAAATTGCTGGCCTTGTGCCAAAATTTGAAATCAATATACATTGTACATTGTGTGCAGAGTACACTGAATAGCCAGCTGAAGGAGGCATACTCCTGAGGTTAAGACAACAGTATTGTCAGTTCTTAAGGAACACCTGTGTTTAGGAGGTGTTAAACACTACTTATCAGAATAAATACTACCTTCATCTCTAATAGGGATTTTCTTAACTAGCTAGTTTGCTTGTTGCAAAATCTGTAACTGTATGTCACTCATTTTCTCTCTCTCTCTCTCTCTCTCTCTCTCTCTCTCTATATATATATATATATATATATATATATTGCTAGCTGGAGTGAATTACTGCTATGTCCAGTGGTCACCAAGGATGACCATAAAGAGGTCAAAACTATATAGTAGGTGGTCTCAGGACTAAAATAGTCGAGAGTTCTCTCCCTGCACTGAATAAAGAGCTGGAGCAGGCGTCCTCCTGGGGTTAAAACAGCTGTATTGTAGGATCATGTGTTCAATTTCTGATGGTGCATTGTGTCCTTGTGCAGAGTTCCAAGGAACCACCTCTTAGCCACTGTTGTTTCCACGTCTATTCTGAGTAGTTGCACCTGTCAGGGTCCTGCTATAGGTTAACTAGCATGTAACCACCCAAGCCAGGATGTGTTGTAATCATGGGATGCTGCATGGTCAATGTGGACTATTTCAGCAAATTAATCTTATTGAATTAATGGTGAATATCAGTGAATGCTGAGCAGATGAATAGCCAACAAACTATCAACATCCAGGATCAACCAGTTCAGATAGTGAACTACTGCTATCATTTGTAGTCATGGCATGTGTAGATGAAATAGCTCAGCTTGGAAAAGACCGATGTAACTAAAACCCAAACCAGATGAAAATGCTGCATTGCTTGATCATGACATCTGGTGTGGAAGAGTTGGAATGGCTCAAGCAAGTCACCTGACCAAATGATGATGATGATACTTGGGGACCTCACTAAGGCCAATACCAAGTGAAAAGTACACAGTACACTCTGTGAAGTGGTTAGCATTAGGAGAGACATCCTGTCATAAAAGCTATACCAAAGAAGATATTTGAGCATCCTTTGGCCTGTTGACTCCTGTTGAATCAGCTTGGAAAATGGGTGCTAAGCAATGATAAGGATGATGTTTTTGGTATGGTTTCTCTGGTCGGGTACTCTACTTAATGCCATCCCTTTAAGTGTGCTGGCTACATTTTATCATTGCACCAAATCTAGAGAGCTTGCTTCCCAACCATGTCTCAGGTTCAGTCCCACTGTGTGATACCGTGGGCAAGTGTTTTTCACTATAGCCCTGAGCTGACCAGAGCCTTGTGAGTGGATTTGGTTGATGGAAACTTGAAGAAACCTGTTATATATATATATATATATGTGTGTGTGTGTATGTGTTTGTACCCTTGTCTTGACATCATGTGATTTTTTTTAACAAGCATCACCATCACATAAGCATTATTTGCTTTCAGTCTTCTGTGAAAAATGCATCTGGAATTGTAGAAATGCTATCTCACTTGGAAACAGGCGAGGGTTGGCAACAGGAAGGGTAGCTGGCTGTAGAAAATCTGCCTCATGAAATTCTATCTGATCCATGCAAGTATGGAAAAGTGGATGTTCAATGATGTTGTCATTCAGTAAAAAATGTCTTTAAAATGTTAGGAAAATATTCAGAGAGATTTGGCTTGAATACTTGAAACCATCTTGACACAAGATATTACCATATTTCCTAACATACAAGTCGGCGTAGTATATAGTGTAAACTTGTAGTGTACACATTTCAAACATCATGGCTATCTTATTAAATCCTGTTGCATTTTACATGAAATTTTTGGTCCCCTAAAGTTGTCTTGATGTCTAAGCGAGCCTACTTTTTTTGGCTGTAAATTTTGGTCTTAAAATGTTGACTTGTATATCAGAAAACATGGTAATCTGATGAAAATAATTCTCAGTCTACAGCCTATTTCATTCTGACTTAATGTTATTTAAACCTTTTAGCATTTTGATTAATTTGTCAAATGTAATGCTTATTTATTCACATTGTTTTGGATTAATCATACACTATCTTGCACCTTTGAGATTTTGATTAGGTGACTGTAAATTTTTTTAGACTAACATTGTTGGGTAGGTGTGAGAGGCTGGATCTGGCCAGTTTGAACATAAAACAAGTAGAATATTTTGGCTGGATATGACTAGTTTAAATGCTAAAGGGTTAACCAGTAAACTTGAGATTGCTTCATATCATCAATTGTATGTTTAACAAGTATCTTATTTTTCTCCTCCAGGAATGACAGCACCGATGGTCTTTCAGCTCGACTAAGTGAAATTTATCACCAGTTAGAAGCAATTGATGCAGACAAAGCACCAGCAAAAGCTGCTGTTATTTTAGCTGGTTTAGGATTCACACCAAAGATGCAGGGAATGCACACAAGGTTTGTATGAGGGAAAAGCTTTCCCTTAAATATATCTTTTATCTTTTTCCACCTGTGCCAGCATGGAAGATGGACATTAAATGATGATGATGATGATGGTTCAGTCATTTGACTGGTCATGCTGGGGCACCACCTTGAAGATTTTAGTTGAAAAAATCAACTCCAGTACTTAATTTATCTAAATCTGGTACTTATTTTATCTCCTTTTTACTGAACTGCTGTTATGGGGATGTAAACAAACCAATACCAGTTGTCAAGTGGTGGTAGGAGAAGATACATGCACACACACACACACACACACACACATATCTCTCTCTGTATATATGATAGTCTTCTACATAGCTTCTATCTACCAAATTCACTCACAAAGCATTGGTTGGCCTGAGGTTATAGTAGAAGATGCTTGCACTAAAGTGCTGTGCAGTGGGACTGAGCCCAAAACCATGTGGTTGCAAGGTGAGCTTTTTAACCACACAGCCATGATGATATTAAAAATTATTAATTTTACTCCTCAGTAGTTATAGATGAGGATTTCCACAAAGGGCTTGATAAAGTATTCCTGAAATAACTAAATAAATTCTGATATGTATTAAAAATTGTTGCTGTAGATAAAATTGATTGATAGAGTACAGCTAATGTTCTGTTGGTTTATTGGAACTGGTCTGAAATGATATATTATTTAAAACCATGCCAAAACTGTCCCTGCCTCTGCTGGTGCCATGTAAAAAACACTCAGTCCACTCTATGGAGTGGTTGGCATTAGGAAGGATGTCCAGCCATAAAAACCATACCAAAACAGATACAGTAGTCTGGTGTAGTCTTCTACCTGGCTGGCTTCTGTCAATCTGTCCAACCCATGCCAGTATGGAAGACAGACATTAAATGATGATAAATTGCAAGAAAAATATATATGATTTAAAAAATTTTTCCTTTGTAGAGAATTCTCTGGTGGTTGGCGAATGAGATTAGCTCTTGCTAGAGCTCTGTTCTCAAAGTAAGTTTGATATTTTTGTAATTATTTCATTCCTTATGCTTTTAGAATAGATACACTGTTTGTGTTCTTAAGTCAGTTTAAATGCAAGGGCTGCATGTTAGAATTTTAATGCAACTCTTATTTCTCCTTAGTTTTGCTCCATGATAGCTCTTACTGTCAGTTCCTAGCACCTTTTATACCATTTTTCTGCTAGGGAGCTCCTTAGATATCCAAGCAACTAACACTAGAGTTGTCGTCTCTGCTTCCATGTTCTTGTCGACACATCACACTGTATCTTTGCACATTGTTAGAGGCAATTAAAAGAACTGACATCAGGAAGGGATCAGGTCATAAAAAGTGTCACATTTGACTCATGCCAGCATGGAAAAACAAGACACAAAAATAATGCTGATAAGTTTATATTCTATGCAATTTCTAGGAAATAACAAGCAAAAGCAGTTTGAATTTTTATTCTACTTTCTGAACTGTCTGAAGGAATAGATTCTTCTGCTGAGTCAAAAAATTTGTTAAATGTGAATTGAGAAATTAGAGACTAGAATAAGATAAAGATTAGAAATAAAGATAGAAAATGATAGACAATAAATATTCATGGTTTTAATATGAATTTTTGAGAAATAATAAAATTTGATAATAATAGTGTTTTAATAATCATGTGAGGTATTGATTTTTTTTTTTGGTAAATCTCTTTGGGAACAACTCTTTAATTGTATTCATTTCATGAACGAATACAATTAAAGAGTTGTTATCATTTCACAAAAGTTGAATACAATTTTTATGTAAATCATATTTAACTATATTCCAATTACCTGTTATCTACACTTTATATTTCAAGTAATTCTAATGTAAGAAACTACATTTCAGTTAATTTTGTAAACAATCAATAATCTGGAAGGATTTAATAAAATAACAAACATTTCCATTATTAAGCTGCTATTTGGAATATAATGTAACAAAAGGTTCTTGCATGTTGTATTTTCTGGTATACAAGTTGACATAACATATTGTGTAAATATTCAGACAGCATCACTTTCTTTCCAAATTATGCTGCATTTTGCATGGAATTTTTGGTCCTCCAAAATTATCTTGGTCAACCTACATTTTTGGCAGTAAATTTTGCTCTGAAAAATTCAACTTGTGTGCCAGAAAATATGGTAAGACTATGAAGGAAATTTAACCCTTTTGTTACCAACCCAGCTCTGTAGTATAAACGTCTTGTTTTCATAAGTTTTGAATTAAAATCTTCCACCGAACCTTAGTCACAGTTTATGTTCCTAACACCAGCTCAATAATAAGTAAGTTATTTTACTAAATTCTTTGTTATATTTAAAATAATTGAAAGAAACAGAGCATCTCAAAATAAATACAGTAATGAAAGGGTTAATATTTAATAAGACCCTTATTATAGAACCAGTGGCATGTTGTTAAAAGGGTTAAAATGTGTTTTTTTGCCATTGCTTTATTTCATTTTTTAAAAGAGCATTTAAAAAGAAAATTTTTTATATTCTGAAGACTAATTTATTGTTTATATTTTTTCTAGGCCTGATTTATTGTTGCTTGACGGTATGTTTCAGTTTATTTTAACTTTGTTCCTCATTTTATGTCTTTTGTTATGTTGAGGTAGCCATGTATCTCCTCTACAGCAAGTCACCGATTTCTGCTTCTATCATCCTTTTTAACCTCTCATCACTTGGCATAAAGTCACCTCCCTCAATACCATTTCCCCACTAAGTTGAGGGGACTAGTGACTTCCTAGTGCTGTTGCCATGTAAAAAGCACCCAGTACTCTCTGTAAAGTGGTTGGCATTAGGAAAGGCAGCCAGCTGTAGAAACCATTCCAAAGCAGACAGTAGAGCTTTGCGCTGTCCTCTGGTTTGCCAGCTCCCGTCAAACCATTCAGCCCATGCCATCACAGAAAATGGATGTGAAATGGTGACGATGATAATGATGTTCTTTTTTCTGTATTATATGAAGTGTAACAGGTGTTAAAATGGCATGTTGGCAATCAGCCCAAAATATTTTATGTTAATTAGAAATCTTGCAGGAGACAAGGCACTCTCACTAGTATTGGTTGCTATGATAAAATGCACCCAGTAAAGTGGTTGTTGAACGAACATTAAGTTAATAGGATTCTTTAGTCTTGCCAAGGACATGGCAACCTCTTTAGTGATGGTGCTTCAATGAAATGCAATGAAAAATGATAGCTGTTAGAAAATGCATCCAGCCATCAAAAACCATGCCAAATTGCAATACATGAGTAAGATGTCTCTGACATGTCTTAGAGAGCAGTAACTCCAAAACAGAATTATTTTGTGTTGCAGTATGTCTTCTGGGTCTTTGTCATCTGAGTTTAAATTCCACCTAATAGCAGCTTTTCTCCTCGTGGCAGAAATAGGTCCTTCAAGTGATAACTAACAGTGGCAAGCTTCAGGTGTCAGAGTGGGGTGATATGACGATGGGAGCAATATGTTTTTGTCATATCAATAAAACAAGTGGACATTGCACAAAAGTGGATAAACATTTGGATGGGATCCTCTCCCCAACTATGGCCTCCAAAACTCTGATAAACAAGCAATTAGAACAGATTAATGTATTTATATAGTAACTTGTCTATTTCTGTGTTGTTTAAGTTCTAAACGTTTTATATCTTACTTTACAGAACCTACAAACATGTTGGATATGAAAGCTATCATTTGGCTGGAAGATTATTTGCAGGTAGTATACGTGAATCTTAACTTTTGTTCTTTATTAATAACCATTTTAAAAGCCATTCTAACAGTAAGAATGGATGTCAGATTTAAGACAAACTTTTTCAAATGGTAGCCTTCATTTATTAACGATTTCATGTTTTTATGATTATCTATGGGAATATTTTTGTATAGGCCTAATTGAGCAAAAGTGGTCTAATCAGGGCTATCTTGTGTTTTTCTGTATACCAAGCACTTCAAGATATCCTTCTTTGTTTAAGACTGTAGGGTGTGCTTAAGTGAGATTTGGTTGCTATTTCTAGTAAACTGAACAACTACATAGATTCTCACTTCCAACTCACTCAGGAATATAAACAACACTGCTTATGAGCCAATTGTATTGAACGAGTTGATGTATTCTAATGAATTTTGGTTTAATTTTTACTTTGAAAAAATTCAATGATTTAATTATGGTTTTCATTTTTGAGCTGCATCAATGCAAAGACCCACTATACATTCTGAATGTATTCTCATTTATTCATTCCTAGACGTGGACGTCAACAATTCTAGTTGTATCTCACGACAGACAGTTCTTAAATGCAGTTGCCACAGACATCTTATATTTACACAGTGGTCGTATCGACACCTACAAAGGAAATTATGAAACATTTATGAAGAGTCGCGAAGACAGATTAAAAAATCAACAAAAAGAATATGAAGCACAACAACAATACAGAGAACATATTCAGGCATGTATCAGCATTATCATCATCATTGTCTTTACTTTATAAAGTTACCTCTACAGATATTCGATTTGTTATGATGTTTCATATACAAATACGCCTATGTAAGGAATGCAATCGAAGATAGAAAATGGGTTTAAAAAGTGAATTAATAACACTGGTGGGGCACAGCATTGACTTATAAGCCTTCAATATACTTGGTAGTATATTATGGTTGCGTAACGAAATATGGTGTTCCTATCAGCAATTAACATTATTTTTACACCTGCTCTTTCCATGTTTATGTGGTTTGGATGGGTCCTTTTCAGTACAGAGTTTTACCATCTGTTGCATTTCTTTGTCATCTCCTTTGTGAGGTTCAACACCTTGAGATCAATTTTTACTACTTCTGCATATTTCTTCTTTGGTCTTCTGTATTTTCTTACAACTCGGATCAGTCACTGTTTACTGATGCATTACATGCCCATAAAAATGCAGTTGTCTCCCTTGCATTGTGATTTTTTTTTTGTACCTAGTTTACCTTTGAGCTCATCTGTACTTTAATATTACGCATTCATTTCTCTCTAACCTTTGCATTTCCACAGCATTCAGCTCCCACAACTCACTGTCATGCAACATCATTGTTCACACACAAGCACCATACAGTTTAGTCTGCTAAGAGAATTTCCTTATTGTCAGCAGAAGTAATAACTCCTGGAACTTTTTCCATCTTATTTTTATTCTGACAACCACTTTCAGAAAACCTTATGCCAGTTACCTAACTGGCCTAGGTGATAGAAACTATCAGCTACTTTTACAGAGTTTCCTAGAGAGTGTAAAGTATTTATTTTACCTGTGCTATAACTGCTAACTACTACTACTGTGCATTTTGTGACTGCATGGTAAGAAGTTTGCTTTCCAACCACATGACACTAGGTTCAGTCCCACTGTGTGGAACCTTGGGCAAGCGTTTTCTACTATAGCCTCGGGTTGACCAAAGCCTTTTGAGCACCTTGAAAAAATTATTTGCACAATCAGTACAAAGTGTCTTATGGCATTTCTTTTGAGTTGAGATACTGATCAGGTTGTCTTTAAATGCCATCCTTCCAAGGCTGACAAAAATACTGTGTGGATGGAGTGTGTTGATTTAATTATCTCTTGAAGTCTGAGCCCCAGCATGGCCACAGTTCAATGACTAAAACTAGCTAAAAAAACAAAATCATCTTTCTGTCTGTCCTACAATCTGTCCATTGATACACCTACAAAGAAAATCCTGTATAAATCTTGTTTTTGTAAATGAAGAAAAAAAACAACAACAAAAAAGGCTTTAGATGTAAGTGCAGGTGTGGCTGTGTGGTAAGAAGCTTGCTTCCCAACCACATGGTTCTTTGTTCAATCCTACTGCATGTCAACTTGGGCAAGTGTCTTCCACTATAGCCTGGGGCTAACCAAAGCCTTGTGAGCGGATTTGGTAGAGGGAAACTGAAAGAAGCCCATTGTGTATATATATATATATATATATATATATATGTGTGTGTGTGTGTGTGTGTACTTGTTTGTCACCCAGCATTGCTTGACAACTGATGTTAGTGTGTTAATGTCCCTGTTCAGTGAAAGAGAGACCAATAGACTTATAAAAAAAGTACTGGAGTTGATTCTTTTGACTAAAAATTCTTCAAGGTAGAGCCAAGATTATTATATGCTTATAAAAGTATAATCTGTACAGAAAGTAAAAAAAAAAAATACACTATTTTGTTTCCTTTCTGCATTTTATCATGCTGTAAACACAGTTTTAGAAATGTTTTTGTTTTCTTAAAATTTATTTGCTTACCAACCACATGGTTTCGGGTTCAGTCTCACTATGTGGCATGTTGGGAAAGTGTTTTCTACTATAGCCTTGGGCCGATCAAAACCTTGTGAGTGGATTTGTAGATGGAAACTGAAAGAGGCTTATTGTAGATGTATGTATGTGTGTGTATGTCTGTATTTGTCCCCCCAACATTGCTTGACAACCAATCCTGGTGTGTTTATCTCCCTGTAACTTAGTGGTTTGACAAAAGAGACCAATAGAATAAGTACTAGGCTTACAAAGAATAAACCCTGGGGTCGATTTGCTCGACTAAAGGTGGTGCCCCAGTATGGCCGCAGTCAAATAACAAACAAATAAAAGAATGATTTTTTTCTGCACCTTCTTTGTATAATGAATCTCAAACTCTTTCTAATATTCTTTGTTTCTTTTTTCAGGTGTTCATTGACCGATTTCGTTATAATGCTAATCGTGCTTCACAAGTACAAAGTAAACTTAAACTGCTTGAGAAACTGTAAGTCACCTTATTGGTTCATTTATTTTTGCTTTTATATTATTACTTGTTTATTTTACTCCTCACATAACAAAAAGAAAGATTTTGGAAAGATATGTTATTAAGGGTTCAAAATGATGATAGCGCTACATCTGTGAATTCTCAGACAGTGTTAGCAAGAAAGGAGCCATACATTTGTGGAGTCCCTTGCAAATTTATGTAAGATATCCACTAATGATGGATACCCATATAAAAAGAGTAAAGACCATGGTGCCACATAAAAAGCACCCAGTACACTCTAAAGTGGTTGGCATTAGGAAGGGCATCAAGCTGTAGAAACCATGTCAAAACAGACTATGGAACCTGGTGTGGCTCCTGGCCTTGCCAGCTCCTGTCAAATCTTCCAATCCATGTCAGCGAGGAAAACATATCAAATGATGATGATGATTAATATTTAACATTATTGATATTTTTGATTCCTATTAATATTTATTTTTTAACACAAATGAAAAGTTTGAAAATAAAGAAAGAACTTCTAAAATATCTTATTTAAAATTTTTTTTTTTTAATTGAAGTCTTGCTTTAGAAATTTAATCTTATTGATATGAATTTTGTTTGTCTTCACTGTTTAGAACAAGGCAAAAAAGTTTAGATTATTTTAAAAATTCCTATTAACATTTCTTAACATACATTAATTTCTTTTGAACTATGTTTTGTAGCCCTGAACTGAAACCTGTTGCCAAAGAAAGTGAGGTTATACTCAAGTAAGTTTTTTTTTCAATTCATCGAATTCAGAAGCAAAACAAAAAAGTAGAAGTTGGTAGTTTGTGTTTGACTCTTTAGCATTTAGCTCTTTAACCCCTTGCAGACGGATTTTGTACTGACAGTCTGTGCTGTGTACTGGTATTAGGCCGTCCCGTAATTACATAACTTTTTATACAAGAATTTTACAGTGTATGTTTACAGATTCTTCTCAGTGTAGTATAGTTGAAAACACGGTGCCACACAGAATGAGACAGTGTTTTGATGCAGTCAGTATTGCTACCTGTCTGCAAGGGGTTAATATTCAGACTACTCTCTCAAATGTAATGCTTACCGATTCACATTGTTTTGAATTAATCACGCATTATCTCATAACTTCAAGATTTTGATGATGTGATTGTTTGTTTCTAGAATGAAATTGTAGGGTAGGTGTAAGAAGCTGAATCTGGCAAGTTTGATCATAGTAAAAACAAGGTAGAATGTTCGGGTCTGATATGACCAGTTTAAATGCTAACAAGTTAAGCTGGCTGCATGCAACCCAAATATTCTTCCTGTTTTATGTTCAAGCTAGCCAAATGCAGTCTCTCACATCTACCTATGATATCTTTCTAAAAACATACAATTGTATCATCAGAATCTTGAAGCTATGAGATCATGCACAGTTAATTCAAAACAGTGTGTGAATAAATAAGCATTATATTTTATAGAGTAATCTGAATGCTAAAAAATTAAGGGGATAGACAAGGTTTCTCTTTGTGACAAAGGCAATCTGCCTGTTTGAGTAATAAAAGGGTTTTTTGTTTTTTTAATTTTTGGCATAGTGCTGTGCCCCTGACTGTTCATAGGTTACAAGGGACTAGTAGAAGAGAGGGAGGAACAAATGATGATTCTTAGTTTGTTGGAGTAGGAAGTCATATTTCAAGATATTGGGTTATCATGTGACTGGAATCCTGGACCAAATGCTTGTGGTAAAGGTACCAAAAGGTACACTAAAGGTATCCAAAAGCCAACCCAAGATAGTGATTAGTGAAAGGCATGAGATGGTGGTGAATACAACATGCATAATAATTGAAAGAGTGAAGGATGGAGTTGAGAGTGTCGGTGGAAGTGACAAGTCTGTTTGGTGGAACAGAGGACATTGCAGTAGTTGTAGAAAAGGTAGAAAGAGTTAACCTTTTTGATACCAACTACCTGAGACCACACCTTTGTTCTGTGATACAAATTTCCTGTTTTAAAGTGGTCTAAATTGAAACCTCCCATCTAAATTTCATGTTAATTTACACCAGTTTAATAATTATAGGTAAAGTTACTGTCCCAAGTCATGTTGACTCATAAGGGCTGGTTTCCCAGTTTCCATAGCATGTAAATTCCCCATCTAGACAGGACACCTGTCTGTCACAGGATAACTTATTTTTGCCAGCTGAGTGGACTGGAGCAAAGCGAAATGTAGTGTTTTGCTCAAGAACACAACGCATTGCCTGATCCATGAATCGAAACCACAATCTTATGGCCATGAGTCCTACACCCTAACCACTAAGCCACGTGCCTCCATTTATGAGATGGTTAATAATTATAATTGCTTTATCAATTACTTCATTATTTTAGAAATTGATTGAACTATAGCAGAAATATAGCAACAAAAGGGTTAAATATAAAATATATGTTATTGTCTCATACTTTTTCCTGTTATATATTTACTTGTTTGTCATTAGAATGTGACCATGCTGGGGGCATTGCCTTGAAGAATTCTAGTCAAACTTATTGATCCCAGTACTTATTTTGTAAAGCCTAGTACTTTTTCTATCTTTCTTTTACCAAACTGCTAAGTTATGGGGATGTAAATGTACCAACACTGGTTGTTAAGTGGTGGTGAAGAACAAACACATACATAAAGATACATATGACTTAATGGATTGGTTGCTGTTTAGCTACGTATTTAGGAGGTGGTTGTAATTTACTTATTAAATTTATTTACTGATATGAATGCCATTGGGGTAAATGTGTTTGAAAGTTGTGGTTTCTTTGGTTTGTTTGTTCCCAGACAACACTTATTTTAGTGCTGTTGACACCACCGGATTGAATGGTACTGCCCAGGTGTCAAAACCATAATGATATCTGTGGGGCAGCTGATGATGGAGGTATGTTGGATTGTTGGTATGGCTGTTTTTGTTTATGTGGAATAGTATTGTAACACATCCTTTTGATACATACATGCACACGCGTGCACGTGCGCACACACACACACAGTGGGCTATTTTCAGTTTCCATCTACCAAATCCATTCACAAGGCTTTGGTGAGCAGAAGGCTATAGTAGAAGACACTTGCCCAAAGTACCATGCAGTGCAACTGAACCTGGGACCATGTAGTTGGGAAGCAAGCTTCTCACCACACAACCATGCTTGTGCCTACTTGTTTATTTTTTTATTTATTTATTATTTTTTTTGTTTTATAGATTTCCTGAATGTAATAAATTATCACCTCCAATTTTACAACTGGATGAAGTTACATTTTATTATAGTGAAGATCAAGTAATATTTCACAATATCTGTGTTAGTGCCTCTATGGAATCCCGTATTTGTATTGTAAGTAGTGTCTTTTATTTTGATCCCATTTTTGATTATATTTAATACTTTAGGATTTAAACCGGCCATAACCGGCAGAAATATTCTACCTGTTTTATTATGTTCAAACCAGCCATGTTTGGCCTCTCACACCTACCCTACAACAGCAATCTAGAAGTAAACAATCACATCATCAAAATCTCAAAGCTATGAGATAATGCATGTTTAATTCAAAACAATTTGACAGTCTACACTGTAAAGTGGTTGGCACTTGGAAGGGCATCCAGCTGTAAAAACAATGCCAAAACTGACTTTGCCTGTGCTTGTGCAACATAAAAATGCATTCAGTCCACTCTGTTGGGTGGTTGGTGTTAGGAATGGCATTCAGCCGAGAAACCGTGCCAAAACAGACACAGAAGTCTGGTGCAGTCTTCTACTTGGCCAGTTCCTGTCAAACCGTCCAACTCATGCCAGCATAGAAGGTGGACGTTAAATGACGATGATGATGTAATCTGAATAATCTAAATGCTGCTGGGTCAACGTCTGGTACTAATTTTATCAGTGTATTTGCTGAAATGTTAAGTTTCGCATGCGTAAACAAACTAACCCTGGTTGTCAAACAGTGGTAGTCATGGTAGGTGAGTGGGGGGCAGTTTCTGTCATCAACATTCATTCACAAGGCATTAGTTGACCCTGGGCTATAGTAGCACACTAGACACTTGCCCAAGTTTCCTCATGTGACTTTGAAGTTTTACTTTCAAATAATGTGGATTACTTGAAGACCCTGTAACAAATAATTATATTTACTTTGCTTATTTTTCCATATCATAAAGTGGAAGTTTAGTGTCCGTGAGATTATAGTTTTAAAAAAATTTTTTACACCATCTGTAACATTTTTGCAACACAGGTTGGTTACCTAGTAGCAACCAGAGTTGCAAAATTGTGAGAAAAAAAAATTTTTTATTTGTTGACATCATAAGAATTTTGAAACTTTGAGAGAACATGAAATAGTTCTTTCTGGAACAGTTTAACTTGAAGTTGATAAAGCTATAATTAATAGCATGTAAAATATTTGGCTAGAAAGCCCTTTGGAGAGAAAATGTCAAAGGCTGCCTTTGGAACATAAATCCACATCTTCAGCAAACATGACAGATGTCCTGTCATCATCATCATCATCATCATTTAATATCAGTTTTCCATGATGGCAAGGCCAGGAGCTGACTTAGGTTCCATCATGTGCTTTGGTATGGCTTCTACAGCTGGATACCTTCCCTGACAATCAACTACTTTATGTGGCATCAGCACCAGTGCTTTTTATGTGGCACCATCACCAGTGCTTTATACATGGCTCTATCAACAGTGCTTTTTATGTGGCACCAACACTGGTGCTTTTTATGTGGCATTTGACCAAAGCATGGGCAGTTTTTGACTTTTTCTGTCTCGAGGGTTTTTTAACTCATTGTTAAAATTATAGCTATATCAGCTTGAAGTTTCACTGTTCCCTATAAAATATATTCTAAATGGTATTGTCTGCAGAATACAATTCATTTCTGTCGATCTGTATTTCTCTATATTACCATGATTATCTATTTTCTAAAGATGCAACATAATGACTGTAGCTAGGTTTGAAATCACAGCAAGACTTGAACTTTTACTTTGAGACACTATATTTAGACTCATTTCTTACCGTATACTGTTTTTGTTTCAGGTTGGTGAAAACGGTGCTGGTAAAACTACACTTCTAAAGATTTTACTTGGCGAATTAAACCCTGTGAAAGGTTTACGAAATGCTCATAGAAATTTGAAAATTGGCTATTTCAGCCAACATCATGTGGACCAGCTTGAAATGGATATATCATCCATAGAACTATTGGCATTGCGATACACAGGTAAGTTTCTTGCCAATACCTGTTGTGTCTTTTATTTGTCTCAGTCATTGAATGGCAGTTGTGCTGGTGTGCTGCCTTGAAGGGTTTGAAACAAATTGATCCTGGTACTTATGTTTCTTTTCTTAACCCTTTCGTTACTGTATTTATTTTGAGATGTCCTGTGTTTCTTTCAATTATTTAAAATATATCAAAGAATTTAGCAAAATAACTTAGCTGTCATTCAGCTAGTGTTAGGAACATAAATTATGACTAAAGTTTGGTAGAAGATTTTAATTCAAAACTTATGAAAACAAGACATTTGTACTACAGAGCTAGAGCCGGTTTCAGCCAGGTTGGTAACGAAAGGGTTAAGCCTGGCACTTATTCTCTTGGTCTTTTTTTGTCAAACTGCTAAGTTATGGAGACATAAACCAAAAAAAGACAACACTGCTTGTCAAGTAGTGGTGGTGGTTGTGGCGTTTGTGCCTGTGAGAAACAGATGCAAATACATACATGTGCACATAGAAATGCAGCATGCACACCTGCATACACACTTTCATACACACACACACACACTCTCTCTGTCTCTCTTGCTCTCTCTCCTTCTGCACTGTTTCAATCTACCAAATTCACTCACCAATTATTGGTTGGATCAGGCTATGCTAGAAATTACTTGCTGAGGGTGCTGTGTACTCAAGAGGACCTGTACCCTGCAGGAGTTACTCAGGATTTTTGCAAGCACTTCTATATCCTTTGTAATGCTGGAAACTTTTCCATGTCGTCAGTAGATATCTTAGGGTCACAGACGTTTTGTGCCTTAGCCTGTACACTTCACCTGAGTGAGGCAGCTAGGACTGATCTAGTTTTCACCTACAGAAGGGCTCCACTTGCGGTCTCTTATCAACCATAACCATATTGAACTTGTTTCAGCTACTGTACCTATTTCCTTGATGTTTGTGTCTCCTTATCTTGACATCACATGTTAGTTGGAAAATGATTCCAATATTCTACAAAAATATGTCTATCAATGGCAAAATATTACCTTGCTTGAAAATGGAAGGTGGGCAACATGAGGGGCATCCAGCTGTGGTAAATTTGCCTAAGTAAACTCTGTCTGACCCATGCAGGGATGGAAAAGTGGATGTTAAAATGATGATGATGATGATCTACTGTTGTCAATAAGGAATGTAAACATGAAGCTTTCAATATAAAGGGAAATTCTGACATCCTTATCTTTCTAAGTGATATGTGAAATGGTTCTATTTGAAATTAAATCTGAGAACTTACTACCATGCCTCACCACTTCTTTTATCTTTTACACATTTCACTCATTAGACTGCAGCTATGCTGGGGTACTTCCTTGAAGAATTTTTAGTCCAAAGAATTAACCCTAGTACTTATGTTTTTTTTTAAAGCCTGGTATTTATTCTATCCACCCCTTTTGTTGAACTGCTATGTTACAGGGACCTAAACACTCTAACACCAGTTGTCAAGTGTTGGAGACAGACACAAAGACCCCCCCCCCTCCAACGACAGGTTTGTTTCAGTTTCTGTCTATCAAATCCACTCACAAAGCTTTGGTTGGCCCAAGGTGCCACACATTCGGCCTGACCATATGGTTGGAAAGCAAACTCCTTAACACAGAGTCACAACTGCACCTACTTAACCCATTCGTTAATTTATTTATTTTGAGATGCTCTGTGTTTCTTTCAGTTACTTTAAATATAACAAAGAATTTAGTAAAATAACTTCGTTATCATTCAGCTAGTGTTAGGAACATAAATTGTAACTAAGATTTGGTGGAAGATTTTAATTCAAAACGTAGGAAAATAAGACATTTGTACTCAGAGCCAGAGCCGATTTCAGCCTGGTTGGTAATGAAATGGTTAATAACAAATTTTTTTCTCTTTGTCTTTTCAGGTAAACCAATTGAAATGTATCGATCAATTCTTGGATCATTCGGAGTCACAGGGGAACTGGCAACACGTTCTGTAGCATCTCTATCAGGAGGACAGAAAAGTAGAGTTGCTTTTGCTGCTATGAGTGTTCTTTGGTAATATATTTCTTTTGACTTAACTCTTTTTACAATCAATATATTATCATATTCAGTTTTGTATCAAACAATCCCAACCTTGTCTTCTATTTACATTAACCGTTTTCCTACAGACCCAACTGAAACTATCCTTGGGTCTATGATACAAAGTCGCTATTTTAAAGTGATCTGAATTAAAATGTCCCATCAAAATTAATATAATGTCTCAAACACCAATTTAATAATGTCAATGTTATTTTAATAACTTCTTCATTATTTTCAAAATTAATTGAAACAAAGGCAACATATTTCAACATAAACATGGTAATAAAATGGTTAAAAGTTGGTAAACTAAGTAGACTAATTTACTGTATTCATTCAGTTCAATCTCTCTCTCTCTCTCTCAAACAAAATGAGTCTTGTTAAAAATGAGAAAAAAAAAAGTACAGGAGGACAGTAACACACATACACACAGATTATATATATATATATATATATATATATATGGTGCCATGCAAAAAGCACTGTGGTGGTGGTGAGAGATGGACTCAAAGACACATACACACACACACACACATGTATGATGGGCTTCACATACATGATACCAGACATTTGGCAGGGAGGAGTTAGTTGATTGAACTGGTTCTGTTCTTCATTTTTATCGACTCTGGGGAGGTGACCTTGGTGGGATTTGAACATAGAGCATTATGGCTCAGAATTTATACCTCAAAGCATTTTATCTGATGCTCTAATGATTCTGCCAGTCCATTGTCAGTAAATATATTAGTTTGCATCTGGATTCACAAACAGAGTGGAAAATATTCAATAAAATTATTTATTCATGTAAAAAGCACCTCTGCTGGCACCACGTAAAAAGCACCCATGTTAATGTCACAGAAAAAACACTCATGTTGGCACCACAAAAAAAAAAAAATGCACCTGTGTTGGTGCCATGTAAAAATCACCTGTGCAGGCACCACATAAAAAAGTCTGTCCTTGCTTCATGTAAAAAGCATCCGTGTAAGCACTACATAAAAGCACTCATGCTGGTGCTATGTGAAAAGCATCCATGCTTGTTTCATGTAAAAAGCACCAAGTACACACTGTAACATGGTTGGTGTTAGAAAATGTTTCCAGCTGTAGAAACCATGCCAAAATGGACAACTGGAGTCTGGTGCAGCCTTCTGGCTTGCTAGCTCTTGCCAAAACTGTCCAACCCATGCCAGCTTGGAAAACCGATGTTAAATGATGATGATGATGATGAGTTAAAATGACAAGTGTTCATAACTTTGGTTTATACCGACAAAAGCAGTCATCAGCATGGAACTTGAAATTATGGAGCAATAGTTACTATAATACACATACATGCACACATACACACTACCACTCATGCATGTGTTCCCCCCCCCCACATAAATATGCATACATACTTACATATATTCCTTTTTTTTCACAGCCCCAACTTCTTCATTCTTGATGAACCTACAAATCACCTTGATGTAGAAACAATAGAAGCTTTAGGAAAAGCTCTTCAAAAATTTCAAGTAAGTTCTCACTTTAATATAATTGTCTTGAGTGCAGAAATGAGTGAAATGATTGTTTGTTTCAGATAAAGTATCTGGTTTCAAAAGTGACGTATTCCTGAATATTCTTGCCTTCAGTTGTCAGGAAAAGACCAGTTACGTCTCATCAAACCCTGCAAGGTCTTACTTGACAGAGTTGGATAACAATGTTAGCAGGTTAATTGTACCAATCTTACCTCACCTTACAATAACAGTAACAAACTGTAAATATTTTCTTTTAGTTGGGAGTTTAGTGTTTTTATCATGTTTCAGCTGGTCTATCTTTGCTCTTTGAATATGTGAATTAATGTGTAATAATTTACTTGATCAGTCTTCCAGTGGGTGAATTAACCCTTTAACATTTAAACCGGCCATATTTAGCCAAATTATTTTACATGTTTTATATTCAAACTGGCCATATCTGACTTCTCCCATCTACCCTATAATGTCATTCATCATCTTAATCATCATTTAATGTCCATTTTCCATGCTAGCATGGATTGGATGGTTTGACAGAAGCTAACCAGCTGAAGGGCTGTTCAGGCTCCATGTCTGTTTTAGCATGGTTCCTACAGCTGGATGCCCTTCTTAATGCCAACCACTTTACAGAGTGTACTGGGTGCTTTTATGCAGCACTGGTATGAGTTATTTTTACATGGCATCAGCACTTCTGAGCCCACAAGATTAAGGATGCTTGACTGGAGAGCAAGGGACGAACCTGTATCAAGGGCAAACACGCTTTTACTTAGCTGGACATGTCTTTTCAAGCACAGCAAACTACCAGGAGTCTCGGTCCCCCATCATCCCCTCTGAGTCCCAAAGTTTGTAGATCCTTTCTCACCATTTTGTCATTCTAAAAATAAACAATCACATCATCAAAATCTTAGTGACAAGATAATGCTTGATTAATTAAAAACAATGTAAATAAATAAGCATTACATTTGACCAAATAATCTGAGTGCTAAAAGGTTTAAAGTTCCATCTACCTTATAATGTCATTCTAAAACTAAACAATCACAAGTCCACTCTGCTGAGTGGTTGGTGTTAGGAAGAGCATCCAGCTGTAAAGATCCTGCCAAAGTAGTTGCAGAAGTCTGGTGCAGGTTTCTGCCTGGCTGGCTCGTCTCAAACTATCTCACCTATGCCAGTATGGAAGCAGACATTAAGCAATGATGATCATCATCAAAATCTCAAAGCAGCATGATAATGCTTGATTAATTCAAAACAATGTGAATTAATTAGTATTACATTTGACAGAATAATCTGAATACTAAAGGATTAATCAAATAAAGAAATAAATTGTGGACATTAATATTTAGGCAAAGTAAGAAATATAAACACAAACACATTCAGTTATGATGCCCAGTAGTTGTGACATGATAAATCATCATCATCATCATCATTTAGTGTCCGCTTTCCATGCTAGCATGGGTTGGACGGTTCAACTGGGGTCTGGGAAACCAGAAGGCTGCACCATGCCCAGTCTGATCTGGCAATGTTTCTACGGCTCGATGCCCTTCCTAACGCCAACCACTCCGTGAGTGTAGTGGGTACTTTTTACGTGCCACCAGCACAGCTGTCAGACGGGGCTGGCAAATGGGCACGGTCGGATGGTGCTTTTTACGTGCCACCAGCACAGGGTCCAGGCAAGGCTGGCAACGGCCACGATCGGATGGTGCTTTTTACGTGCCACTGGCACAGGGGCCAGGCAAGGCTGGCAACGGCCATGATCGGATGGTGCTTTTTATGTGCCACCGGCACGGAGGCCCTCTCCCATACAACAGAAAACAGCATAGAGGCGCTGTGTATAAAAGAAATTTTTAAAAATCTTTTGGAGGAGGTGTAAATTAAGATATAAACTTGTGAAAAAGTTAACTGTATGAGCATTTTGAACAAAAGACAAAAACAAAAACTTGCAAGTATTCATAGATGTTTGAAATGATTTTATTTTCACTCCCCCATTTTTATTTATTCGTGGACGCATGATAGCATAAAGGGCAAATTGCGCACTGGAGACATACTCAGATCTTTATCAGGATGATTTGTCTGAATGGGTTGTTTGATAATTGCTATCATGCCTTTTTAGTTTTTAACTAGACAGGTGTTTGGTAATTCTTTTCTATTCTGTCAAGAAATGGTTCTTGACAGTTCTAGTTTAAATGATCAGAATTACTTGGTATATCTAACTGATTGCTATCTGGTTAATCTGGAGCTTGGTCGGTTGCTTCTCGCAGGGTCCCATACAGAAGAATGAATTTTATTGCATTAAAAATTGGTGCTTATAATGAACAGTTAAAGATTAAAAGATAGCTGATGAGGAGTTTGTTTGCAGTCCTAACTACAATAAGCGTCCATTTCGAAGTGGACTTTTGTTGGGTGGGCTTTCCTTATTTCACTCTCTTTCTTATCTCCCTTCAACCTATGTCTTATGTCTACATTTTTCTTTTTACTTGTGTATCCCATACCAGCATATGATAAAATGAGTGGAGGCGCAATGGCCCAGTGGTTAGGGCAGCGGACTTGCAGTCATAGGATCGCGGTTTCAATTCCCATACCGGGCGTTGTGAGTGTTTATTGAGCGAAAACACCTAAACCTCCACGAGGCTCTGGCAGGGGATGGTGGTGATCCCTGCTGTACTCTTTCACCACAACTTTCTCTCATGCTTTCTTCCTGTTTCTGTTGTACCTGTATTTCAAAGGGCCGGCCTTGTCATTCTCTGTGTCACGCTGAATATCCCCGAGAACTACGTTAAGGGTACACGTGTCTGTGAAGTGCTCAGCCACTTACACGTTAATTTCACGAGCAGGCTGTTCCGTTGATTCAGATCAACCGGAACCCTTGTCGTCGTAACCGACGGAGTGCTTCCATCCATGATAAAATGAATAATATAAATAAATGTACAGAAACTGGTGCCTAGACAAAAGAACTCAGTTACTAAACAGTGTTCTCAGTTAGATTTGTTTGCTTAGCTACTATTTGTTACAGGTTGCAAGTCTGTTTTCTTTTGATTTGTCTGTGGTGACTAAGCATATTATATTTTATTTCTCGTTCTTATTTAGCAGTTTAAGATTGATAACCTTTGATATGCTGGTAAATAATTTATATAAACGAAATTATCTATTTGAAAGAATGGAAACTAGGTAAACAATTAAGGTAGTTGATACCTATCATCGTTTTGTAGGTTTCCAATGAGACATCATTAGTTCACTGCATTTATGCTGATAGTGAGAATGATGAGAGAGCGTCTGTGCAACTTGGTTCAAGAATGCACCCACAAGGGTTTTGTTCAAAAGCACTAGTTTAATTTGTTATATTTCGGGACAGTCATTTTGCCATGAAACATATGCACTATTTATTTTATCTTTACATTATTATTATTATTATTACCCTTTATTTGTCAGTTCTTTTGTTACACATTCTTTGAGCTTTTCAATGACTGTCTGTTTTTCATGTTTCTTCTTCCTGATATTGTAGTGTCTATTCCATCTTGTCTTTCTTTGGAATGTATTCCTATCTGTGCATGCATTTAATTGCATGGTTTAATTGCTTTTTATTTTTTGTCAGTATTTACACCTTACACCTATATATATATATCACCAACAGTATATAATTTATATCATTTATTTATTTTATATAGCAGTTAAAGAATATAGCATGGTTGGTTATTACTGTTCATGTATTGATGTTAAGAATGTCCTATTCTGATACCACCAAAAGAAAACAATTTCATTCTTAAAAGGAATTAAATGTTATTGCCAGGAATGTGAGAGCATAGATGATATTGTTAGTAAGGTAGTGGACAATAGACAAAGAATTGGTCAGTATCTTTTGTTGTCTGTGGCCAAGGACACTGACTTTTGAGGACCAAGTACACTGTGTTACAGAACTGACTAGTATTTTGGTAACTTTCAGTGTTGAGTTCAGTTCCTCCAATGAAAATTGCTTTATATCGAATGGAAGAATTGTTTTCCATCTGCTTATTGCTATGGAAACTGGAGTTTTGGATAGGTTATGTAACTGAAATATGAGGCATAAGTGTATCTGTGAAAAACCTACTCTTCAGCAAAAGAAATGTGGTAAGAGCAAATATTAATTTGTGCTGTTAAATATTGATTTCTAAAAATTAATTTTAAGTAACTCAGAGATCTGAGAGTCTCTCCAGATCTGCAATTCCTCTGCAGAGGAATTGCGGACAGAAGATCCAGGGATGGAATTTTACGTAGTACAGTATTTAAAAATATTACTTTTCTTATTAATTTACAAAAACAGTTGTGTATCATTTTTCTTCTTTGTCTTTTTACAGGGTGGTGTCATTTTAGTATCTCACGACGAAAGACTTATTCGAGTTATTTGCAATGAACTATGGGTAGTTCAAGGGGGAACTGTGAGAAGTTTGGAAGGTGGCTTCGATGAGTACAAACAGATTGTTGAGCAAGAACTTCAAGCTACTCTATGACAACAGTCTCTTACCTCATAAATTAGTTATCTGGGAAAATTAGGATTCTTTGTATATCTATTTTCCTGATTTTCAATAAAATTACGTCTAAATGCATTCTGTTTTTGTTGTTATTTTTAGATAAACAAAAAAAAAATTAATGAATAAAAATTGATACATAAATTCAAATGTTTGTGAAAAAATACTTCTCTATTCAAGCCTTTTTATCTTAGTTGCAGCTATAATCCCATGTATGTGTGTCTATTAATATCAGTGAAATGTCATATTTTTCAGCATACAAGTTGACATAGTATATATTCTTTTCTACTCTAGGCACAAGGCCCAAAATTTTTTGGGAGGGGCCCAATCGATTAGATCAACCCCAGTACACAACTGGTACTTAATTTATCAACCCTGAAAGGATGAAAGGCAAAGTTGACCTCAGCAGAATTTGAACTCAGAATGAAAAGACATGAAATACTGCGAAGCATTTTGCCCGGCGTGCTAATGTTTCTGCTAGCTTGCCACCTTAGTATATATTGTAAACAAGTAGTGTAAACATTCAAACATCATCATCACTATCTTTCTAAATTCTGCTGCACTTCACATGGAATTTTTGGCCCTTTAGACTTGTCCTAGTGTATACCTTTTTATCTGCAAATTTTGGTCTGAAAAATTCACCCTGTGTGCCTAAAAATATTGTGTACACTTGATTCATTGCAATTCTTTGCTCATTGCTTTCACAAGTCAATATATTTTAAATGCCAACACTTCATTTCACGTTATTCTGTGAGTGGGAGGGTGGAAAAATCATTGGCGCTTCAGCAGAGATGCTTTATGAAATTTTTTCTGGCTCACTACATTCTGAGTTCAAATCTCACCTGACTGGAGAAGGCAATGGGAAACCACTTCAGTATTCACCCCAGGTCTAGTCATGGCAACCAAAGTTCCAGTAATATTAACAGCAGCAGGGGTGGGTACTGGTCCTCCCAGGTTGTGTAGAGGGTGCTGGAGAATATCCACATGCACAGGACCTGGCGAAGGGCAGGCCACTGTTAGACTACACACACAAAAACATATATATGTATATATATTCTTAGACAGAGTGACTATGAAACTGGGTTGGCTAAAAGTCTAGCAAAAAGGTAGCATATTCATTTAGGCCTGGTCAGTTACAAGGGTTGGCTGAAAGGTCTACAGGCTGGTCGAGATCCTCTCGTGGAATGTGGCCAAAGTAGTTTTTATTTTGGGGAACAGATGATAGTCAGATGGGTTAAATTAGGAGAATAGGGAGGGTGATCAACCTGTTCAAAGCCATAATCACACACGGCAGCCACTGAAACCAAGGACTTGTGTGCTGAAGCAGTGTCCCGATGAAACCAGACCCCTTTCATCAGCTTTCCTGGACGTTTGGCCTTTATAGCCTTTCATAACTGCCTCAGCAAGTTGGCATGGTACTCTCCAATGATGGTGTGGCCCTTTTAAAGATAGTCAATAAACACTGCTTTTTGTATCCAAAAAAACTGAGGCCATCACCTTCCCTGCAGTTGAAATCACCTTGGTTTTCTTTGGAGCAGGTGAGGAGGGGTGGTGGTTTCCACTGCATGGATTATCTGCTTGTCACTGGCTCAAATTGATGAACCCAACATTCATCCTGGCTTAGGAAATGTACAAGGAAACCAGCTGGATCTACCTGAAACAATGTCAGGTTTTCCTGTGATGTGATCAGCCTGGTGTGCTCTTGATCAGGTGTCAGATGACGTGGCACCCACTGAACAGAAATCTTTGTCATGCCAAGTTCACTTTGCAGAATATTCTCAACTTTCTCACGGCATATATACTAATAGCATTGGCTATTTGATTTGTAGTCAATTAACTGTCATCCATCACCATGTGGTGAGTATGATCAATGTTTTGTTCGGTAGTGACAATTGCAGGACATTCAAACGTTGGGTCATCTAAGTTCAGATGTCCACTTTTGCACTGTTGATATAGTTAAAGTGGCAACCATGTCAGTATAAATGTCCTAGGGGAGCTAAACTCTTTTTTGCAGGTACCTCTATAACACCAAAATGCCAAATTTTGTCCATTTTCAAGAGAAGTCATTATTACTTTTGAAATGTTCTTTGAACAGTGAGATATCAGTTTACCTGGGAAGCGGGGGATGAAGTTATTCATAAGAAGTGTTAAAATTAATGCATGCAAGGTTTTACAGCTTTAGCATCACTCTTTCATAGTCAGCTCACCTTCGTATACCCATTGTGTGTATTTATGGCAATATGATATGAAAGACAAAAATGATTATGAATAAAATTCTAATTTTGTTGCTTATGTTACTAACTTGCAAAGCAGTAAACGTCAATTAAATTTAAGTTCTACAATAATAGAAGACTGTCATAATCCTTTTCCATACTGTATAAAAAAGTCAAATGATAATACCTTTCCTAGGATATACAATGAAATCAACATAGAAATATAATAGGGGCACAGATCGTTACGCCGATGAAAAAACGAAAAAACAAAATCCTCTTCTAATAAAACCAAACTTTGTTACTCTAAAGGATCTCTGAAATAATTTAGAGAACTCATCCAAACGAAAATTTGCTGATCATGCCAAAAGTGGTTTTGATGGAGTTAAGCAAAACTATCTTCTTGTATAGTAAACTCTGGCGTAAAGCAGTCTATGTATGAGTCTACACTAACACAATGTCAGCAATCATGTTTAATGGTCTTAGAATTTAGTTAATTCGACGCCTTTGTTATTTTTCCATTGGCCAAAATCTTCTTAATGGTCACCCAGTTCGTGAAAACATGCACAAATACCTAACAGAGCAAGCATTACTCATTACGAACGCCATAGATCTCTTGTTTATAGTAAAGAAGCTTGATGGTTCTAAAAGATGGATCAGACTTTTTCGATGACACTTTGAATATCTTTCATGGAGCTGAAATGAAAATAGGCAGCTTCGTTCTTGTTCAACCAAATCGAAACTACTTTTGACGGCATTTGTATGAACCTCACTCAGGCACAGTAAACCAATACCGGTTGTCAAACGGTTGGGGATAAGGACACGCACACAATCACACACACACACACACACACACATGCACACGCACATACACACACACACACATGACGGATTTCTTTCCGTTTCTGTCTATCAAATCCGCTCACAAGGCTTTGGTCGCACTGGGGATTTTGTGGAAGACACTTGCAATCACCACCCCCGCCAAACGGCAATGCCACATCCTTCAATTTTTTATTGTCCTTCCAAGCGTTGAATTGTTCCAATGCATTTCATAACAGAAATCAAAATGTCGAAATGTAAGGAATAAGGAATTAACATTTTTCTCTCTGTTATTATTGCATTTCATGTAAATTATGGTACAAATTTTAAAACTCACTTTTTGCGACGCAGACATTTTGTGAATCGGGGTCCTTCTATATTTTTTAATGGAAATTTAATTTTAAACTTAAGGATATAGAGGAATAAAGAACCAGCTATGAGATGAACAGAAAATTCTGTTTTTCCTAATTATTTTTCCGTTGTCATATTTTACGATCTTGTTAAAAAATGATTTAGTAATGTCATATTACGTTATTTAAAAAAATAATTTAACTGGAAGTGATACCGATTAATGAAGCTTGCAGAGAGAGAGAGAGAGACCAAGTTAGTCTTCCGTACACAATTGCTAAATAGCATGTACATTTTTGAATTTTCCACAGTAATCACCCTGGGCCCAAAATCTCTCGGCGTACAATATAGAAGAATGACAGATATTTTCAATTAGTAGCAAATTTGATACAGACTCTAATGATTTAAAGAAAAAATATTTCCTTTTCTTTTTAATTTCAAAGGATAGTAAAATCATAAGTTTCGGGCACATATACTATTAGAATAATTAAAATGCTAGTAATCAGTTAAATTGTTTCAGGGGAAGTAACTCCTATATAGCGCCTTAAGAGTTATGTCCCTTAGTTTTTCGGCATATACTCTCGGATTATCATCGAATAATCCAACAGAAGAATCAGTGATGAGAACATGGTGTCAAATTACTTGGTGGTTGTTGTAGTTCAATGATCCCTATTGACTTTACTCTTTCAAGAACTACTTTTAAAGTCAAGCAAAAATGTCTTTGTGATATTTATTAGCGTTGTAAAACTATATTATCTACCTGCCGGTGTAAGAATACAAAACCAACATATCACTGGCGGCAACAAACGTGTTGAGAGCAGGCGATAAACAAAATATATTCTTCTGAATTTGTCCCAATCATTACATTCTTCTGTATTTGTGCCCCTGCAAATTCTTTGATGCAATCTAGGGAACTATTGGAATAAGGAATATTCGTTAGTCCGTATATCAGCGGTCCCCAACTTTTTTTTTTGCACCAAAAAAACAGAGTGATTAAGTGCATGACAAAACGCAATAAAGTGCATCTGTTTACTTTCATTATTACATATACAATACTATGTAACGCACGTATTATATATCACTTATATTATACATATGTAATATATGTGTTATATATTACACGTGTGTGTGTGTGTACTATATGTATTATATATTATACACATATATAGTGTATAACACTATATACACATATATAGTGAAGGCGCATGGCTCAGTGGTTAGAGCGTCGAGCTTACGATCGTGAAGTTGTGAGCTCGAATCCCGGACCGGGCTGCGTGTTGTGTTCTCGAGCAAGGCACTTTATTTCACGTTGCTCAAGTTCACTCAGCTGTAGAAATGAGTTGCGACATCGCTGGTGCCAAGCTGTGTCGACCTTTGTCTTTCCCTTGGATAACACTGGTGGAGAGGGGAGGCTGGTATGCATGGGCGACTGCTGGCCTTCCATAAACAACCTTGCCCGGACTTGTGTCTTGGAGGGTAACTTTCTAGGTGCAATCCCATGGTCATTCATGACCGAAGGGGGTCTTTACCCTTTACACATATATACAATGCAAAAGACACCCTGTAGAATGTGTTAGTCAATGAAATAGAAACAATATTTCAAAATTTATTCTTTCTGTTCGTCTGGTACCAAATGTTCCATGACCCGGTACTGCTCCGTAGCTCCCTGGTTGAACACCCTTGCCTTACACAATTATTTATTTCATTTCATGGTATTTTATTGGTATTTTCAAACCTTTCAACATTTCTTTATATCAGGGTTTTTTTTACCTGCTGATATCTAGACCCCTTGAGGGTAAGGAAACCGAACGGTTAGGGGTATGGAACTCGGTCTCTAGCATAGTATTCTATGAATAATTATAAAATATTTATGATTGTTTTTTTTTTTTCGTTGGTTATCATATTTCGAAGTCATGCTTGTATGTTGTAATGCCTGGTGGTTGTGAAGATGATTTTAGCTCCTTTTACTCTTTACTCTTTTACTTGTTTCAGTCATTTGACTGCGGCCATGCTGGAGCACCGCCTTTAGTTGGGCAAATCGACCCCAGGACTTATTCTTTGTAAGCCTAGTACTTATTCTATCGATCTCTTTTGCCGAACCGCTAAGTTACGGGGACGTAAACACACCAGCATCGGTTGTCAAGCGATGTTGGGGCGGAGTGGGGTGGGGTGGGGGACAAACACAGACACACAAACATATACACAGACATACATATATATATATATATATATATATATATATATATATATATATATATATATATATACGACGGGCTACTTTCAGTTTTAGCTGTCCGCCAAAAAGGATATGAGGACATTGAAAATCCTTTGGGAAACTGGAAAACTTAAAAATAAATAAATAGATAAATAAATAGATAAATGAAAAAAGGTTATGAGTCCTTTCTCCATATCAAAGTTAACTAATCGAATATCTAATCATATTTTTGTACTCGATGATTCGTGTACAACAGCAGATTTGTCACTGATAACTTTGACAAAGTCTGCGTTTTGTCGTAAAGTTTTTGTAAAGTTTCGTAAAAGTAATAAAATAACTCCTTCCGCTCACCATTCCTCCCACGTAAGAAGTGAATTTATGAAAATTAGAACTCAAATCACTGGTAATTTCTTAACTAGAAAAAGAAATGTTCATCTTTGTCTGGCAGCGAAGGTGATAAAAATTGTCGTTTTACAACTCAATTCTATATTTCTATTAAGCAATAATAGAAAAATCAATGCAACTAAAGTCACTTTGTTAATGTTTCTGATGGTGTATTGTTAAAATTATAAGCAAAGGTAAAATGAAGTAATTGCATTTTATTTAGAATTGCTTTCAGAAAGCAATTCAGAGTTGTCAGAATAGATTAGTTGGCGAGATACGTCATTGTTCATAATGATTGGCGAACTGCAAATTTGCCTTCGAGGACTGTCAATGTGTGTATGCGACGATGTAAAATCATTAATTTCAAAACCGGCCTGAAAGAACCTCAATTTAATCTTTTCATTCCAATCGCTTTCCATTTACCAACATCCACTTTTAAAAGTACAAAAAAAAAAAAGAAAAAAAAGAAAAAGAAAAAAGTTTACTTATACAAAATTAATTTAGACATGTTATAAACAGTAATCAGAGGAAAGTAATCCTCACACACTGGGGAAGGCCGAGGCAGCCGAATCAATAATTCACCAGAGTAATTACTTATAGTCGATGATCAAATCTATAGGATACATTCTGTGTGTCTGATTTTATATTTCATATATTTCGTGTTGTCTCACTTCGCGTAACTATCAGGATTAGGAAATAAAACAATCGATAAAGTTTACGTGCGAGGGTTCAAGTCACAGGAAGAATTATTTTTCAGCCACAAGCGTCATAAAGCAAGATTTAAGTCAAGGCTTTTCCAAATCTTGATTTGAGACACGGCTTCATTCCATTTACTATCATAGTCATGAGTCGCTTCACCGTCACGTGGTTCCTAGCAAAATTCCACTGCGCGGCTAAGCATTTCGTTAATTATTCTGCCAGCTTGTCGTCGTCACCGCTCTTAGATTATTAATTACTGAAAACAATTCCTCTTTGAAATTTTGCCATAAAATTTTGTTCAGTTGACATTTACACGAGTTAAATCCAAATTTGAATTTATGATTTTGGTTATTATGTCCAACGAATATGTGTTTTCCGTTTATTATTATTATTATTTTTTTTTGGAAGGGGTTGATATAATTTTTGACTGGTAAGTCGAGAAGTTGCTTCAATATGTTGCATATCTATGGTAGAAAAGGCACAGTAAAAAGAACGTAATTTATTTTTAGTATTTTTTGTTGAGCACTAAGTTGACCATAAAACACGTAGAGTTTCCTAACTATCGGACTGCGGACCAGTACTGGGCCGTGGATCATTTGGTATAGGCCTGCGCAGAAAGAATAAAATGTTAAATTTTCTTTTCCTTTATCGCAGTCTGCAGGGTGTTTTTGCTTTATAAAATATATATAGATATATTATGTATGTAATACATATGTATCGTACATGTAATAATCAAATTGTATATTATGTACTTTATTGTGTTTTGTTATACATGTGATCCCTCTTCTGTGGAAAAATTGTCTTACATGAAACTAATGCCTGGTGCGAAATAACTTGAAGCCCGTTGATGAAGAGAACTCAACGTAGTTTGTTTGAGTAAATGCTATATTTTGATAAATTGTTTACTACAACTTATGTACACTCATTTCACTCGATTGTGATATCTGTGATCGGTAAAATAATTGCAGTTTAGCCTTTTATCATATGCCTGTCATTGATTTAATTAAAGATAGTTAAAAGAAATTGTAAAAGAACTTATGGAAACAGGAGGGGTTGCATATATAGATGTATAAGGTATTCTTTTACTTGTTTCAGTCATTTGACTTCGGCCATGCTGGAGCATCGCCTTTAGTCGAGCAAATCGACCCCAGGACTTATTCGTTGTAAGCCTAGTACTTATTCTATTGGTCTCTTTGGT